>NC_052513.1:34966018-35099822 GCF_014356525.2 Nilaparvata lugens | reverse complement strand
TTGAATAATAAACACAATAATGAAAAGTTTTTTGATCAGCTGTTCTAGCAGACTAACTTGGACAATCTGAATGTCAACAATGCTTGTCATCGTCGACTGCGAAAGTTGAGATTAGAAGTTCCATCCTACTCTAAAAATAGAATTTGAATAGTTTTTAATATAACTTATTTATATTCCATTCATCCAAATAAAATGATAAGTAAGTAATACTTGCTGAATACTTTATTCAATTCTAGAAGCATATAAACTGATTTCGTTTCATAAACTATTTTGTAAACACGTTCACATCAAATCAGAATCAGCTGACTTCAAGGTTATTTTACAGCCCTAGGGCCGTAAAAATTTTACCGGCCTGGTCAGAAAACAATCACTTTCGGCCTCCATATGACGCACGAAAACCAGCTCATTACATCCAAGTGGGGCGAAAAAATATGTACGAACTTATAGAAAATGAACCATGCTACTATCTGTTGATGTGATTACTCTCATAAGTGACTGAACGATACGAGCAAACTACTGAATAGCATTTGAACAGGGCCTTAAACGCATAAATGGTTTACCAACGATGACAGTAAAAAGTTCAGAACGTATTGTTCATTACTGTCTAAATCAGTCTCGTGAAGTCAACTGTCATGTGAGGTTGCACTGCCAGCAATAATTCCAATTCTGCACTGCATTCGAGAAGTGCACCTTGCATACAAATTATGCACTTTCAGATGCATAAATGCATGCATGCTCAGTCGAGAGAAGTTTATTGACAGTGTGACATGTGACTTTGGTGGAAGAAGAGACGTTAAAAAAGGGAGAAAATGCCAGATTGTGGGATGCAGTTCTCAGCTATTATATCGCACCATATTCTAGATCACACGTATGATGTCACTATAGTGTGGTCCACCTTATAATGGCAGTGGATGAAGATAGAAGAACAGCGATGCCGATTTCCTGCATTAATTAATTACATTTCTACACTGTCAAAAACATAATTGTCATCGTTGTGGACCTAGAAAAGGATATTACCACCGGCTTTGTCAAATGATAGACAAGGATTGCAAAACCAAAGTTGATCAAATACTGATCAAATCCACATATAACGTGGACCTCACTATAGGAAAAATTTGAATATCAAGTTCTATCACCAAGTCTAGTTAGGCTAGTTAAGGCAACTTCTCTCACATCGAGTGAGAGAGAGTTATTCACATCGAGAATGTAGAGAGTTACTGGGAAGGATATTTTTAATATTCTTTCCGAAGAATGGACATTGATATGTCCAAAGCTCCGCCAATTTATGTGGATGCATTACAATATTATCTTGTATAGTTATTTCAAATTGACTTTTCTATATCATTTGTACAGTTCAATAATTATTTTCTTAGTTTATGCTATGAAAATTCATCTAAAACTTTGCTGTATTGTAAGCTATTGTAAGAGTGTATAAGCCAGTATATTATTGTAATCTACATAAATAAAGTACTCAATCAATCAATCGATTTTTGTTCGTTCAATTCTTTGCCGTCCTCATGAATTGTTTAAGATTGAACGGAGCTTGACAACATCTGTTTAATCTCATAGAATTTATAAGGATAGCAAAAATCTATGTGTCTGTAGCTATCAGCTTACACACAAATCGATTTTTGGTCGTACGATTTTTGCGGTCTTTATAAATTCTATTAGATAGCCTCCATTACATATCTTGGCAAACATATTATTTGTACCTGAACACAATATGTGTTTGCTAAGTTCCATTCAATCTGGTAGAATTTCCAAGGACGGAAAAAATCGTATGTCCAAAATATCGATGTGTGTGTAGCAGGCTGAAATGACTTAGAACATTATATAATATCAGAGTATTGGCTACTGTAGTGAGATCCACGTTATAATGACAGTATTTGATCAACTTTGGTTTTGCTATCCTTGTCAATCATTCGACAAAGCCGGTTGTACTATCCTTTTCTAGATCCACAACAATGCCAATTATGTTTTTGACAGTGTAGAAATATAATTAATTAATGCAGAGAATCGGCATCGCTATTCTTCTATATTTATCCACTGTCATTATAACGTAGACCTCACTATAGCTCTCTCTAATGTGTCTCTGTGTAATAAAGTAAGTTCGTATCCTATTTATAATGATTATCGGGACCGAGCTTCGCTTTGGAGTACAGAAGCATAAAAAATGTATTAGAAAAGAAGAAATTATAATAGAATTCATACAGAAATGTTTATCTGATAGAGTAGATTGAGACAATTCCCAGAGGAATGCAAAACTTTCCCTCACAAAGGCCCAGTTGCACAAAAGCCGGTTAAATTTTAATCCTGATTAACTTTAAGTGAACCAAATCAGAGGAGACCATTTCAAAAAGATGGTTCTACTGGAACTAATCAGGATTGAAAATAACCCGGCTTTTTTGCAACCGGCACTAAGTACCTGATTGAATGATTATAAAAGTTCATAATTTTGACACAGTCCCACACATATGAACTCGCTCACTCACTTCCATCACCAAAAGACGACGAAATAATTATCATCATCTGTTTTTGCAAGGATGAATAATAATTATCCTTTTAATGTCCTTCAGCGAGTTTTCCCAGCTATGAGACCTAGTGCAATCGAATCTTTATATATAAACCCACTATGTTCTGAATTTCGTTCTCGAGATCCGGTGAAATAGAAACATAAAAACATCTAAACATCCAAACCATCTAAACATCTAAACATACAAACAGAAGTTGCTCGTTCAATAGTATAGGATAGGAACATTGAATTGAACATGGATAGGAATATATTGATCACTAGCCGTCAGGCTCGCTTCGCTCGCCATATCCGTCTAGCCAGGGGGCTCCGCCCCCTGGACCCCCGACTGGATCATCCAAGAATGACATCAGCAGGCGAGCGAATGAGCATTTTTATCATATGTTAGAACAATCCAGTCGGGGGTCCAGACGAAACGTCTGGCTAAACGGATATGGCGAGCGAAGCGAGCCTGACGGCTAGTAATAATATATTCCCAGGATTGAAGTAGCAGTGTCAAATCAATTTTTCCGCGATAAATGCATTTAAATCTTCAACTTGGTGCCAACCTTAAAAAGTCAACTCAACTTAATGCCAACCTGACAAAATTATTAATTTAGTTGCCAGTTAACAACTGTTTCGAAGAGGTACTCTATCTAGATTATAGTTCTATAGTAACATATGATATGGACATTTCAATTATAATTAAGAGATTGGGAGAAGAAGAATATACATGCTAAAAGACGAACTTTAAACCCTTAAAAACAACCCTTAGAGTTAAAATATTGCCAAAAGATTTCTTAGTGCGCCTCTAAAGGGCCAACTGAACATACCTACCAAATTTGAACGTTTTTGGTCCGGTAGATTTTTAGTTATGCGAGTGAGTGAGTGAGTGAGTGAGTGAGTGAGTCAGTCAGTGAGTGAGTGCCATTTCGCTTTTATATATATAGATATGAAGCACACACACTACCTGATCCGTCAAATACTACCATCAATCAAATTCAAATAATAATTCATAGCTCAGGCCAGATTCAACAAACATTCCATCCAATTAGCAAATTTCACGAACGAAACAAGCATCATTACTGGGGAGAGAGCATGTGTGATCGGGAGCATGTGATGTCACCGTCTGTGACAAGTGCGGTTAGGGCACATGTTGTCACATGGTGTTTCACATGATGTCACAAGGTGTGTCACTTGTCACATACCACCAGGTGGGTGGTACCACAAGTGTGCACATATACCTCACAATACAGGAATGTTGTACTCTACCCAATACATAAAATCACTCCTCTTATATGGGTACTTGATTCAAATAATTAAAATATAAAAACTTTTGTACCCTTTTATTAAAAATTTTAAAATATTTTAACGACTAGTTCCGACCATAGGTCATTTTCAAGTTAAAATGACAAATTAAATTTACTTTTTTACTTGAAAATGACCTATGGCATAGCCACCTCTAATACAAGGCCCAGGCCTACGATATTGCAACGTCGCAGCGTAGGTCTAGAATCTAATATATGATTGGTGAAAAAGATCAGCTGGTATTTTTTTAAATCTTTTTCACCAATCATGTATTAGATTCTAGGCCTACACTGCGACGTTGCAATATCGTATGCCGAGGCCTTGTATTAGAGATGGCTATGCCTACGGTCGAAACTAGTCGTTGAAATATTTGAAAGCTTTTAATAAAAGGGTATACTAAAAGTTGTTATTCTACCCAATTCATATATCGTTATGTTGACAATATAGGTGTACAGTACCTTACTCAATCTATCGTTATATTGTTTATACATCTGAAAATACATAAAGTGTCCACATCATTATTATACGTTATCGGTTACAATATATGTATACCGTTCCCTATTCAATATAATGTATCATCAAGTTATTTATGAAATGAATGTTATGTATTTGGTAGCCATTTGGTGTGTACATACATAACAAGGAGAGTGCGGTTGCTATTCTACGTCTTGAGTGAGATAGGAGTATAGTTCTTAATTCATGTAATGCTATTCATGTAAGTTACAATATATATTTTGGTTTTCATACTAATTTTCTTCTCCCCATTCATCGGAAGATAATTCACGTCGAAAAAAATCGGGAAATGACGAAAAAGAAAGTACCTTCTTCACCCTTCTAATCTACTTATCATTTTTATTCTCCTTATTTCTCTTGTTCTTCCACTTACCATTCTCAAATTTCTCTCTCCTCCTCATTCATCTATCCCATACTCTTATTCCACTTCACCTTCCATCTTTGGCGGCATTGCACTTCCCCCATCGGAAGTAAACCCCTTCTACACCCTCCCCCAAATCCCTGGAACCGCATTAAGCTGTCAAATATTAATGCTTCACCGCTGATGTTGTTTGTTGGCTCAGTCATTACCGAAGACCTCCTGCATCCGTTTTGCTCTCATTCTTCTTCTCTTCTTCTTCTTCTTCTTCTTCTTCTTCCTCTCCCTTTTCCTTTTTCTTTCTCTTATCTTTTTTCTTCTTCTTCTCCTTCGACTGTTTTAGGTGGACATCAATCCATTCACGGATCAGCACCCTCTTTCAAATAGCATTGTCATTGCATGAGATGAATTTCTCTCAGGTTTTTTGGTCCCTATATTTCGATTTCTGCATCTTCTGTTGCCAAAGACTATAACCATTATCAAGCAATGGAGTAACTGTAAGGCCCGGTTGCACAAAAGACAGTTTAATTTCAACCGTGATTAATTTCACGAGAACCAATCAGAGAATCCGTCTTATCAAGAAAGCGTTCTCTGATTGGTTCTCGTTAAATTAATCACGTTTAAAAATCGGCTTTTTTGAAAAGACGGCTTCTCTGATTGGTTCTCGTGGAATTAATCACGTACGTGCAACCGGCACTAAGTCTTAATTATTCTTCCATGTTCAATGATTTTGCCTGATTTCCCAATTTCAAATTTAGCTGGTCTAAATACACTTCCAATCAAATTCAAGCTATAAGTTCAAATTTTGACAAGAAAACCTTTAGATAGCGCCATTTCTCATTTTTAGTTTTCACATTTTTGACCTAATTAACTTTTTTTCAAAAACTTTGAGAATCTGCCACATATTCAAATATTCTATCGATTGTGTTCAATTTTTTAGGTCCTATTGTTTAACGAAACTTGTACATTCTACATATAGAACACAAGTAACGTTTGTTTTGGCTCAAACCGCTTTTATGATTAATAAATTCCTTAACTACAATTATTGAGAACTTAATCATTATATCTAAATTCTTCTGATATTATGAGGATTGATTGAATAATTTGGGAAGGAAGAACGGATCGGTCTTCTAGGAAGTTGATATATTTGGAAGTCAAAAAGATATATTCAATGAAAGAGAGAAGAGAGAGATAAAATACAGGCGCGAGAAAGAATTGAGATTTGATGTGATTTGGAGAGTGTGAAAATTGAGAGGAAAATGGATAGAATGAGAAATCTGGATTAATGATAGTTTAGAGAAGGAGGATAAAAACTAAATGAGTTGATGAATACTTAGTGAGTTGATGATACTAAAACTAAGGAGGATACTAAATTTAAGTGAGTTGATGGTCATTCATTGTGGATAAATAAATAATTAAGTAAATAAAAATAATTATCTATAGCAGATAGCTGATCTACTATTTGAACAGGAAAGAATAAAATGGGAGAGAATAGAGATTTGCTGTGATATCGAAAATATAGAATCAGGACAGGAAAACAAAGAAAGAAAACTCCCTCAGTAGTAATTATCGTGGAGTGAGAGAAAGAAAGCAAGACCGGTGTTATGTAATTGAGGGTTGGCGAAGTTTATCAGCAGCGATCAAGGCGGGTCCGGTGTAATACCTCAGGTAATGATATGCAGTGTTTATTTTCCAGTTAATATAGAGCTGTGGGTGGTTAAGTCTCCTGGATTATTATGAGGTCGGTGTGTTATTGTTTGTGTTGTGGAGGGAGGGTGAAGGAGGTCCAGGGGGGTTGTTGGGGCGACTGAGAGGGTAAGGGGGTGTTTGAAGGGTTAGGGGGGGTGGATTTAAGGGCGGTTGTTACGACGATTACTGACTGTATGCGTGCTTTGCATAGCCAGTTAGCTGTTAGTAATGAAGTATATAATGAAGTGTTAACAAGTGTCGCCAGATAGCGTTGGATGACAAGGTCTATTTTCAGTAATTCGTGTTATTGTTGTGAAGGGTTTTACGATTTTTGTTTGATTACTATCATTAACGGTAGTGTTGTGTTGGAGATGTGTGTAAGTGATAACAGTATTTTTGTAGTTGAATTGGTGGTGTAAATGGGAAAATAGAGTTAGAGAGTTCAGGGTTGTTTGTTATTTTCTGTGTAGTTCCGGGAAAACTGAGGTATGGAACTAGATAGCCTATTAATATTTAATTTTAATTGACCGAGCGAAGTGAGGTCTAAGATCCAAGTCGACAGTTTGGCATTTCTCTTAATGTTTAAATGTTCAAATGTTTGAATGTTTAAATGTTTATATGTTGCGCATTTAAGGCAAAACGCGGTAATAGATTTTCATGAAATTTGACAGGTATGTTCCTTTTCTAATTGCGCGTCGACGTATATACAAGGTTTTTGGAAATTTTGCATTTCAAGGATATTATAAAAGGAAAAAGGAGCCTCCTTCATACGCCAATATTATAGTATAGAAATCAGACTATAGAATCATTCATCATGAATCAGCTGACAAGTGATTACACAGATGTGTGGAGAAGCCAGTCTATTGCTATATTTGCATAATGTCTATAGTTTCAATCAGTTACTTGTGGATGAGAATACTGCGTGGCGTCTACTGTTCACAGAACTACTAGTATCTATTATCATTATTTAGTATCATTTTCATTTATTTGCATTATTTCAGTTTATATTAAGTTATGTTATTTGTGTATTCCAAGCGAATTCATGTTTTTATTTTCAATTATGAGATATGCTCCTGTTTGCAGACAAAGTTAATTCTTTAGCAAGCAGTATTGTATTCATTGACTGTACACTACCTACACATTCTTGTTGAATTCAATATTCGATTATTGTTATTCTGTAATGTACTTGTCATTCAATAAAGATTAATTATTATTATTTTTATAGATTTAGGGTAGAATAAAATACATAATGTGAGATCGATTGGTTGGTTAATGTTTATGACACATTGAACTGGAATTTCAATTCAAAACTATCAAAACAAGAGTAATATTTGAACAGTAGGCTAGTGAAAAATGCTATATTTCAAGGCTCAATTTATCTAAGTGTAGGTGGAATCAATCTACCTAGAATACAGATGAAATTAAATAGAGAATGCATTTATTCAAATGCTAATTAATATATAATTATTATTTAACGAAAATCCCAAATAAATGCTGCAAATCACCCCGAAGACTTCTGCTACTGCAGACATTGTTATTGTAGTTTTTTGGATAATCTAATTTTTGGATAGTAGTTCTCATCGAATTTCCATCTAGCTGTTCACCCTGTTGTCGATGTCTGCAGTAGCAGAAGTCTTCGGGGTGATTTGCAGCATTTATTTGGGATTTTCGTAAATTAATAATTACCTAGAATACATTGTATTCTAGGTACCTTAGGTGCAATGTTATGTTAGTCACTGTTGGAGACCAACAATAAATTATTATGCTTGATGCGAGAGGTATTAACTATTTTACTAATAGGCCGATGAACGCTCATGATCTACTTCAGAAATAGCTTGGTAGTATAGTTCTCACTGTTTTATAATTATGCTGGATAGCTCATAATAGAGGAAGAAAAGAAAGTAGTATTAATGAGCAAAATTTGAAAGGATGAGAACGAAAAAATAAATATGGGTAAAATATTTTACAATACATATAATAAATTCTTCTTCTATTTTGTTTTTCTTCTTTTTTTCTCTTCAGTCCATTTTCTATCGTGTCTTGTGTTTATTTTCATTTATGTTTTTTCCAAACCATTTTATTGCTTATTTCTTCTTTCTTATTAAATTTAGTTTCTGTTCGTGTAAACAATTGATTTTCAATGAGGCTTGCTTCGGCATAAAGCTCTAAGCCTCTATATGATGTAATTTTCCTATTGATGTAAATAAATAAATAAATGAATAAAATAAATAGTCTATTAGGATAGGAAGAAGAGAGTGTAGAAGAGTGATTGAAGAAGAGAGGAAGGTCTTAATTTTTTTAATTAGTTCTGCAGCTCAAACAATATACTGTAATAGTGGATTATGATAGTATAATAATGGAAACGCACTGCAACCCTGATATAATATCGAATATTCATATATGGATTAAGAAATAAATAGAGAAAGAGAGGAGATATATTGGAGATGAGAAACAATTGAGATTGAAGAAGAATAGTAGTCAGTTTTCAAGGAGATCCAGTCTCGAATGTAAGATAGGGGTTTACTCTTCCTCCTTCTTTTTCTTCTTCTTCTCCTTCCTCTTCTCCTTCCTCTTCTTCTTCTCCTTCCCTTCTTCTCCTTCTTCTCATTCTTCTCCTTCTTCTCCTTCTTCTTTTTATCTCCCTTCGCGAAAGGAAGTCTCGTTGTACTTGTGCGTTTGTTAATCTCTTCGTAAAGTAGTGGCTGGGGTGAGACTTAGTGGGGTGATGTAGTAGTGTAGTAGTCACTTCGCAGTTACCTCTAATTCTTTCTGCTGGGAGTATGTGCTTCTGAAACACTCAGCGCAAAAGTTATCAAGTGCTTAAAGTTGTTGCTTTACCTTGGATAACTAATTTGGATACGTGGCTCGTGATACATGATATATGTGAAACTTATGTCATATACAGTATAGTGGAATACATACAAATTATTGTGCGTGTCTCATATGCGGTTTCCAGTTGCGATGAAAAGTTGAATCTCTGGTATTTTGATCTTGTTATAAATTGATGAACTATCAATTTTGTATCTTGTCTATCTTGTATCTTGTGTACGTGATACATAGTATATTTGTATTTTGTGTTAGTGATACATAGAGAACATAAAATTTATATCTTTCCTGTATAGGGCTACTTGTAATATAAATATAAAGAAAACAATAAAAAATCTCAGTACCCTTTTTTTAAAAATATTTTATCACTTGAAAATGGCATAATTGACCGAAACATGTCGTGATAAAATATTTTTAAAAAAAGGGTACTGAGATTTTTTATTGTTTTCTTTATATTTATAGAACATAAAATACCTTACAAATTCTCAAAGAACATTCTAGAAGATGGATAATTTGCCCCACTCAACAACCAGAGTATTGAATGATTCCAATAAAATTAGCTCCACCAATTCAAACACAGATAACAAATACACACAAACAAAAACACTCAATAAACACTAACTTAGTGAGACCATATGTTGAGGTCTGCGTTTACAAGATTGTTTTCAAATTGTGTGTCTTATTGAGCTAAGTGTTTATTAAGTGTTTGTGATTTGTTATCTGTGTTTGAATTGGTGAAGCTAATTATGTTGAAATCAATACTCTGGTTGTTGAGTGAGGTAAACTATCCATCTAGAATGTTCTTTGAGAATTTATAGTCGTAGTTTTAAATTCCACAAGATTGTTTTCAAATTGTGTGTCTTATTGAGCTATGTGTTTATTAAGTGTTTGTGATTTGTTATCTGTGTTTGAATTGGTGAAGCTAATTATGTTGAAATCAATACTCTGGTTGTTGAGTGAGGTAAACATCCATCTAGAATGTTCTTTGAGAATTTATAGTCGTAGTTTTAAATTCCATATCATTTCTTCGAGAAGACTTTTCAAATCCAAAGAAAATAAATTGAATTAGAAATAATAATGAATCGCTGTAATTTTTTCTCTTGCAATCAGATGCAAATTGGGAATTGTGTGAGCTATCCATTCAAGAACCTTAAGAAAAATACTGGTTTCTGAGTTTTTCATTCGTCATGTAATGTCTCCAATATTTCCTAATTGAATATGAATTCCATAGTCTCCCTGTTGAGACTCAACCATGTTTCTCTGTATAATTATTTTTATTTGTGGAATCTAATATATTTTTCTCGTTTTTTTTTGCAGGGGTTTCGGTTTTATCACATTCGCAGATCCAAGTAGCGTAGATAAGGTACTAACGCAAGGCAGCCACGACCTTGACGGCAAAAAGGTAATTATGTTTGAATCACATCACATTCCATAACATCAAATTTTTCAGTGGAAGAAAATACCTCGACTATTGTTCAGTTTCCAAATATATCATAAAGATCTAGAATCTAGCAAAAGTAAAGAAAAATCTATCCTTGGAATCTTGAAATTTATCGAACAAAAATCTTACTTCTTACAAGAAGGAAGAAAAATCTTGAGAATATAAATGTATTTGGAATATTAGAATTTTGAACACAGATTCCCACATCAATAGTATTGAAAATCTAGAAATTTCACAACAGAAACATCATAGGAGTCACAGTTTTAATATTCCAAAGACCTGTATCCGATGATACAGAGATCTATGATGATAGAGAGATCTACTATGCGTTAGGTTGACTATATCATATAGTAATCCAGTTACGTTGCATATTCGTGTACATCGTGTTTTACACAATTAGGAACTGGTCAAATCCTACAATCAATATTGTTGATTACATTTCATTACATTTCATTACATAAATGCAATAGAAATATGCATTGATAAAGCTCATTATTGGTGCGTTATCTCAAAAGAGACGAGAGAAAACTCGGAATTATATCCTGGAAATCTTTGAATTGAGCAATTTTAAATCAATTTTGTATTGATTCATACAATAAATACATCATCAAAATGATACGGAGAGAAAAAATAAGGTAATCTTGTGCTATTCATCTCCCAAAATTAGATAAGGTTACACATAATCGTCTTGTAGTTGTTCACTTCACAAAATGCTCAGTTCTTAATTATTTTCTCAAATCTGGCAAGGAATAAGAATCTCGGAATAATGTTCTGGGAATCTTGAAATTTTTAACGAAGATTCCCTCAATTTCAAAATTCAAAATATGGAAATTCCGCAACAGAACATCAAAGGAATCGCAGTTTCAAATCCACTAAGACTGTGAAAGATCTGCTGTTGGAAGATCCAATTTGCCTTAGGTTGACAATATAAATTTTAATATCATATTGTAATCCAATTACGTCGTGTAAATCGTGTACTATACAGTTGGGAAATGGGCTTCAAAATATTGTAATTTTCCACCTCATATTGTTACCGAAGTTTCACAAAATGAAATAAAAACACACATAACTTATATTGTCAAATCCAACCGTAATGAATATTCCATTATGGAACGGTTCTTAAACTTTGACAGTGACTCAGTCGAGTTCCACAAAGTCTTACTTGCCTAAAATCAAGATACAGACTTACCAATATGCGGTCTCAGTCTGATGTTACATGAATAAGAGTCGTAGGGCTCTGTTGTTACATTCTAACAATATGTTAAGATTCTAGTGTATCCTTCGTAGGCATACATGATCAAATCAGCCTTATGAGACTACACAAAATTACATTTACCATGTATCCGCATTCAAGTTATTTACAGAACATATTTTGGGACCAATCTCCGAGCCCTCATTTTCCTTGAATTCAAACCATCCCCAGTCCTACAATTGATATAGTTTGTGACTCGGTCTACGTTGGGACAAATTTCCTTGGAATTTCCTCGAAAGCCCTCGTTTCCTTGGAATTCTAATCAGCCCTAGCCTTGTAATTGATACAGTGTATAGCAATGTACACATTGAACCAATTACTGGTCTCCAATTGAATACAGTACAGGAAGGGAACATCCATTTTTGCATCTTACTGCACCTCAGCATCATGAAATCTAGGACTAATGTTGATACTGTTTGGTAAGATTGTGTTTCAACTGTCAGCATTCCTTATGAATAACATCAATGCTTCCCATTCATTCAATGCTGTCAGTTTGAGGTGAATCTCACCATAGTACAGTTATTTGTTACTACGTTCTTATTCTGCAAGGGGTTTCAGCAACCCCTTGGAACTATCAACAGTAATTTGTTCTTTACTGAAGGAGGTTTCTGGGGTCTCACAAAATTATATTTGAGGTCGCCTTAATTTTGTCTTGTGGGTTCTTACAACATGTACAGTTCAATGTGTCTGGGGTACTAGCTTGAAAGGAGAACATTTGAAATAAATTGGGACATAGAATAAACAATCTTAGGGTTTCTCTGGTTGGATTGTCTGGTAGCGTATATTCGAATTGGTGTCTTGTATGAAGGTTCTTTACATGAACCGTTCAATGTGCCTGAGCCACTAGCTTGAGTGGAGAACATTTGTAATAGATTTGAGCATAGAATAAACAATTTTAGGTTTTCTCTGGTAGGGGTGTCTGGGAGCGTATATTCGAATTGGTGTCTTGTATGGATGTTCCTACAACATGTACCGTTCAATGTTTCTGAGCCACTAGCTTGAGAGGACAACATTTGAAATAGATTTGAGCATAGAATAAACAATCTTAGGTTTTCTCTGTTGGGGTGTCTGGGAGCGTATATTCGAATTGGTGTCTTGTATGAATGTTCCTACAACATGTACCGTTCAATGTTTCTGAGCCACTAGCTTGAGAGGACAACATTTGAAAGAGATTTGAGCATAGAATAAACAATATTAGGTTTTCTCTGGTAGGGGTGTCTGGGAGCGTATATTCAAATGGGAAATTCACTTGAACTGTAAGCTTTAGTTGGATGAGAAGCTACGTTGATATTGCTCATGAGAAATGCTGACTGTTTTGAGTGTATCCCACTTCAGTGAAATTATGGAAGGGGAACATTCCCGCTTAGCCCTGGCGAGCATAAGTTAATAAATAGTGATCGAGTGTGAATAGTTTAATTGAAACTCATGGGAATAATATTCTCACTGTATCTGTACCTACACTGAAACTGATAATGTGGGAATCAATCTTAACAGGGAATGTATGGAATAACGGATGTTTAATTCAATTTTTGTTTATATTTTTGATCAAAGACTGCAGGAATTATGATTGGGTTTAGTTAAAAATGTGAGAGCCTTGTAATCCTGAGGCAAGGTAAAGTAAGCTTCCATAGTTCATTGCTTTAGTACTCTATCACAGATTCAAACTTTTTCTTGTATGTGATTCTGTGCAGGTTCAGCTTCCATTGACTGATTGAGAGGGAAATAGAGTTTGATAGAGAAAGGCTGTAGAGAGAATGCTCATCACTTCTACCTTTTAATACTGAATAAAGACGAGTTTGCCCATTCCATAAGTTCTTGAGACTATTTTTAAGACTATCTTGAGTATTTCAAGACTATCTCTTACGGAATATCTCATGGATGATTTCTCTTTCCATGCAGTATGAATGAGTATGATAGAATTTTTGTAAGCTCCAATCATTCTATTCTATTTATTTATTTTCTGTATTTTTTAATGCCTGTTGACATGGCTAGTTGTGAAGTGTTTTGGCTTAATAAAATTGAATTGAGCTATAAAACACAAGGATAGTAAATAATGTCAAGATGCGTACAGACTCATGCGTCACGAACACTAGCGTTTCGCTCTCCATAAGCTGATGCTACGCTCAATATAACTGTATTTTACTGTTTCTGTATAAACACATACAGATATGATGAACATATATGGCAGATATGCCATCATGGCATAGATGATGGCAGATATGATAGCATCAGCTGATGAAAGGGAAATGCGTGTGTTCCTAGCGCATAGTTCTGTACGCACTTCAAGGAAGGGAAAAATGTCAATAGAGTCCGCTGTTAGAATTTCATGTTCCTCTTACAAAAGAAAACCAAATATTTTTTGAAAATGTCATCAGAGAATAGTTAGAATACAGACATGATTACGTTTTTGGGATCATTTGAGAAAAAAAAAGAGAGCTGTGAGTAGAGAGAAACAGAAGCAAATTATAGAAGAGAGAGAGGGAATTGAAATAGCGACACGGTAGCAAAACGAGCGACAACTAAACTGCAATTACAACATGGGGAAGACATGTAACGTAAGTACATGTGCATGAAATACCCCTACATGGAAAACTGCAATAGCAATAGCGAAGGACGGCGTGTCATTTGGCGCGCGCGGGCAAATGGTGCAGGCTTGCCAACAAAACCACATTGCAGACAGGAAATATTTGCAGTTGGTACGGCTGAGTTGGTGAAGTGAGGTTCGCTTGAGATTGTCACCATTTCTTATGGGAGTAATGGTAACCGTTCTCATTTCACTCAGGCTGACAGTTTTAAGTGAATCCTAGTGGGGTAGTAGTTTCTGCTCAGTTTCGAATTGCACATAAGCGAGCGAGTACTTCCTTCCGGTGTTGGAGATGGAGGAGGGGAAGGAGGAATTGCTAGAGAAGGTGATGGGTTGAAGTAGGAGGAGGAGGAAGAAGTGGATGATAAGGAGGAGGAGTAGGAGAAGGAGAAGGAACAGCAGGAGTAGGAAAAGGAGGAGAAGGAGAAGGATGTGGATGAAAAGCAAGAGGAGATGGTGTTGTTGGTGAGGGGGGAAGATGAGTGTTAGGAGGGGGAGAAGCTTAATATGTAGGAGGAGAAGGTGGAGGGGGACGAGAAATTAAAACTAGAGGAGGAGGAGAAGTAGATGCCGGAGGGTGGGAGAAGTAGGAGCCGGAGAAGGAGAAGAAGTTCCTTCCAAGTCATAAGAGTTGGTACTCAGACATTCCGAATACTGTCGGACTATTTTCTTGCGGTTGACTATGGTAAAGTTACTTACAACTTCACAATTACTTTCTCAAGTATTTTGTATGATATGGAAATACTGAAATATAAATTCAGTATATTTCTGTAACCATACTCCTATGATACTTGTATACTCTATGTATAATCTAGTATCATATACTCTATGTATGATATACTGTAGTATATGATAGAGTATAATTATACCCTATGTATAATCCTATGACGATAGGAGTGGTCACAAATCCTTTGAAAGCAAAGCAGAGTAAAAGTATACGAAAAATAGGATTCATTGGAAGGTAGAGATGTCTCAAAAGGCAGTTCGAATTTGGAAGGAGCAAATTAGTATGGTAGAAGGATGAAACTGTAGATAGAGAAGGAGTATGGATTCAAAAGGATGAGGAGAAAATGTGGAAAAGGAGAGAAGTGGGACTCTTGTATTTCTTGGGAGGTGGTGAAGAGGATTTGAGACAATAAGAGAATAGTATCTTATCTCACATGTACGGGAAGGGGCCTTTTGCAGGCGAGAATGATGTTTCTAGTCGAGGCGTTAGCCGAGACTAGAATTTCATTCGAGAAATGCAAAAGACATTCACGTCCAAGTAACTAACGTACCTACACTATTTTTTGTCATAATCTGAAGCAGAATAATTGAGAAATAGAAAACATTACCTGCTTGTGCTGAAGTTACTACATGCATTCTATAAACATCACCTAGTTTAGAAATTCTGAATCAGGAATTTCTTGATCGTAGTTGACAAAACTTCCATCTGGAGCGCTGAAGGTGGTTTTTTGTAGTAGTTTTGCTGTTCCTATTTCGGAACTAGGAAACATACTCGACTGTGAAGAAAATATATGGTTTCATTACAGTAGAGTAGGCTGTAATGAGAATCAAATGTTTGTTTGTTCTGCAAACAACTGTTTACCGGCTTGATTTCATGCATGGAAAACAGCTGAAATTGGATGACTATGAGGAAAAAGTGAGTAAGAAATATGGAAGTTGTATGAGATAAAAGGAAAAATAAGCTTAAACAAAAAGTATAAAAAACAGGTTGGTGGTTAAGAGATGGAATAATACGTGGAGCGAATGAAGGAATACAATATCATAAGAATATAAAATAAAGTTCATGGTTGTAGGAGGATAAGGTGGAGGGGCGAGAAAAAGAATAATAAATTTGAAGAACAAGGAGAGGACGAATAAGGGAGAAAAGAAGAAGAAGGAGAAGAGGAAGAGCTGATGATGATCAAGAAAAAGAAGAAGAAGGGGGAAGAAGGAGATGTAAAAGAAGAAGAAGAAGAGGAGGGAGAAGAAGAAGAGGAGGGAGAAGAAGAAGAGGAGGGAGAAGAAGAAGAAGAAGAAAAATGAAGAACAAGGACAAGAACAAAGACAAGAATAAGAAGAAGAAGAAGAGAAAGAAGAAAAAAGAGATGATGATTAAGAAGAAGAAGTGGAGGGAGAAGAAGAAGAAGAAAAAGAAGAACAAGGACAAGAACAAAGACAAGAACAAGAAGAAGAGAAAGAAGAAGAAAGATATGATGATTAAGAAAAAGAAGAAGCAGTGTAGTCAGTCCCCAAACCAAGATACAGAGACTTCGATTAGAGACACCACTGCTATATCTGGCGCTCTAATAACACAGCATCCTTCCGTATATTAAGGAACCCTGCAATTGGATTTGACTTCCTTCTCTGTTAGTGCAATCCACATCAAACTGTCATCTTCTCCCCACAGTCAACATCAACGCTCCCCATAAAACCAATACTGACAAATTCAACTCAATTCCACTATCACCACATATGAGGGCAACTTTCACTCATGTTCAACATTGATGCTTCTCATTGAATTAATTGTGACAGTTCGCAGTGAATCGCTGCATATGAGAAGCGCACAGAATTCGAACTTGGAGTCTCATGAAATTTGAATACGACATCAATATTCGTGCTTCATTTCCTAGCACTGTACGACTTGGCCCATTACTGGTTCAGGCCCACTAACTGTTACCGACTTTCATTATTGAATTAGTTGTGTAATGATCATAGAGTCCGCATCAGATAGTACACGCACACTCTAATAGTATCACATCATTGAATCAAGTATGGTTACATCTATCGGAATATAGATCTTCGAGTTTGAAAAATATTATAACTACTATATCTACCATTTATAGCCTACTATTTCTGAATTCGATGATTGAATTGATTGTGGAATAATCACACAATTAATATGAAGACATGATTTCTAGTTCTCATCAAGTATGGATGAATCAATATTGGAATCTACTCGTAGATCTATAAGTTCGAAGAATAATCCCACAATTATTATGAAGACATGATTTCTATTTCTCATAAAGTATGGTTGAATCAATAATATTGGAGTCTAGATCTATAAGTTCGAAATATAATAACCTACTGTCTCTGAACTCTATTATAAAAACGATTGTGTGAGTGAGTCCTCATAGAGTATGGTTATATTAATCAGAATCTGAGACAAGAAATTTAAATAGTATCTTACGTAACAAGGACGGGGAGGAGCCTTTTGCAGGCGAGAATGAAGTTTTTAGTCGAGGCGTTAGCCGAGTCTAGAATTTCATTTGAGCATGCAAAAGACTTTCACGTCCAAGTATCTTACACTATTTTTTGTCATAATAATCTAAAGATGGATAGTTAAAAAATAGAAAACATTACCTTCTTGTGCTGACGTTACTACATGCATTCTATAAACATAACCTAGTTTACAAATTCCGAATCAGTAATTTTGTGTAACCTACTGTATCTGAACTCTATCATCAAATCGATTGTGTGAGTGAGTCCTCACAGGGTATGAATATATTATTCAGAATATGAGTCAAGAAATTTGAAATAGTATCTCACGTAACAAGGATGGGGAGGAGCCTTTTGCAGGCGAGAATGAAGATTCTAGTCGAGGCGTTAGCCATGCAGCGAGGCGTTAGCAAAAGACATTCACGTCCAAGTAACGTACACTATTTTTTGTCATAAAAATCTAAAGAAGAATGATTGAAAAATAGAAAACATTACCTTCTTGTGCTGACGTTACTACATGCATTCTATAGACATAACCTAGTTTACAAATTCCGAATCAGGAATTTTGTGGAAGTTGACAAAATCTCACCTGGAGCGCTAAAGGTAGTTTTTTGTAGCAGTTTTGCTGCTCCTATTTCGGAACTAGGAAACATACTCGACTGTGAAGAAAGCATATTATGGTTTCATTACAGTAGAGTATGCTGTAATAGGAATCATATGTTTATTTGTTCTGCAAACAGCTGTTTACCTGATTGATTTCATGCATGGTAAACAGCTGAGATTGAATGACTATGACAAAAATATAATATTCAACCTATTGTTTCCTTATCCAATTATTTAATATGTGTATCTGATTGGTAGAAATAAATGTTATCGAAATTTCACACGACTCCACACGACGATCGAAACAAACAACCTATAAAAATTATGAAGAAATTGATAAATGAAGCTATAAAATCTATTGATTATTGATTCAGTTATTGGAACAAAAAAATAGTTAGAATCTGTTGGATGAATATTGCGATAATCCAAAACAAATACAGCACATATTGTTGATAAAAATACCAAGTAATTAAAAATTTGCTAGACAAAGATAATGGATATAGTAGCATTGCGATATTCCTACATCTTGCTTCTAAATCCATGCTGCATCATTCCAGATATTCCAATGAATCTTCATTCTGAATTAACACACATCATTTGTTAAATATTTCGAATTTTAATAAAAACACAAAGGGCCGGTTGCACAAAAGTCTGTTGTATTTTAATTGTGATTGAATTCCACGAGAACCAAACAGAGAGACCTTTTTCTCCAAAAAGACTTCTCTGATTGATTTTCGTGGCATTTAATCATGATTAAAATTTAACAGGCTTCAGTGGAACAGGATCTATGTATCAAAATGCAAATAATTACGAAATTCTATATTGCTCAGCTTCAAATCTCAGTTCATATTCAACACAGCATTGTAGTTATATCATGACCACACTATAATATTTCACTCCATTGTATAGTCTCCCATGAACACAATAATACCAATAGAGTATCATAGTTCCATCATAAATTACCACTCTATGATATTCCACTTCAGCCTATAGTTTGCCATAAACACAATAATTCCAATAAAGTTCACACTCAATCCACAGTCGCCATTTTGATGTTTTGGCCGCATGATTTCGAAATAGTACTGTACCAGTCGAGATGCAAATGCAATATTCAAGCAAGTGCTGGAAAATCATCAAACCAGGTTGGAAGGGGGGGAAGGTCAGACTTGGAATAGCATCTAAACAGTGGTAGGGAGTGGTTGAAGGGAAAGCAAGACAGGGGTAGAGAAGCAGGACTATCTTGTATCTCATAACGTATTCTATCTATTTGACTGGTTCCCTGTAGAATTCAACATCCACGCTCCGTGTAACCAACTCTATACAGTCAAATTCACTCTAGACTGTCAGTATTGTTTGAATTGTAAGCATTGATGCTATTACCAGAGACTTCTGACAGTTCAAAGATAATCTGACTATATCGAGATTCACTATAATCTGTCAGCAATCCTCATAAGTAACATCAACGTACCCCATTCAAGTAATGCTGACGGATGGGAGCGGATCTCACTATACCTGGCGCTAAAATGGCGTCTCAAGCATTCAGAAGATAACCCGACTCGATTCTAAGATTATGTAGCTGGGAATTTCATCTGGCGGTCTGGTTTTGAACGTTCAATTGGGTTTTATTTGAATATTTCCAGACAAATTTAGTTTTTTGTGATAGCGTACCGAGTTTATTGGTTTCAGGGTTAAGTAGATTCAAGTAACTACAAGGTTGAGTAAATTCCACCCAGTTTCACTAGTTCAATTGGACTTAATTTGAATAAATTCAATTTTTTGTAACAGTGTAATAAATTATTGCAAGATTTTGCTGCATGCTGGGAATACCATTCTACTTAATATTGATGATTCTATTGTCAGTCACACAATAACCTATAGAAACACAGACTAAATAAATTCAAACTGGAAATAATACACATATTATGCAAAGTTCAAAGAGCTTGTCCGCACATGGGACTTGTATGCTGATCCTAATTTTATCTTAATATTCCTCTAGGAATTCATATTTTTCTCATATAGCCTATTGAATTCATTGTGTTTCCTACATGATACACTTTCGTGGTTTAATATATTTCATGAATTATACTTATTACTAGCCGTCAGGCTCGCTTCGCTCGCCATATCCGTCTAGCCAGGGGGCTCTGCCCCCTGGACCCCCGACTGGATCGTCCAAGAATGAGATCAGCAGGCTCGCTTCGCTCGCCTGCATTTTTCATTTTTATCATATGTTAGGATGATCCAGCCGGGGGTCCAGAATAAACGTCTGGCTGAACGGATATGGCGAGCGAAGCGAGCCTGACGGCTAGTAATATAATATTCCCAGGAATAGCTGATTGAAGTAGCAGTACCCAATCAATTTTTCCGCGATAAATCAGGACCCCCTAAATAGGTATTTAGGAGATACTGGATAAATTGGTATTTAGGAGGTCCTGGATAAATGCATTCCAATCTTCAACTTGGTGCCAACCTAACAAAGTCAACTCAACTTATTGCCAACCTGACAAAATTTTTAATTTAGTTACCAGAACAACTGTTTCGAAGAGGTACTTTCTCTAGATTATAGTTTTACATCAACATATGGTATGGACATTTCAATTATAATTTTAAGATATTGGAATAAAAAGAATATACATGCTGAAAGACGAACTTTAAACCCTTAAAAACCACCCTTAAAGTTAAAATATCGCCAAAAGATTTCTTAGTGCGCCTCTAAAGGGCCAACTGAACATACCTACCAAATTTGAACGTTCTTGGTCCGGTAGATTTTTAGTTCTGCGAGTGAGATATAGTCGAGTCGGTATATAGATTTAATATATTGTTTGTATCTCAAAAGCAATCGATATTTCATTCCTATACATCCCTATACATCCTTATACCCATTACATCGAAATCGCCTCTTACTCTTACATCATTTTCAAAAAAGAGTTGATATTTTTTCATAGTAATTGACCATTTTTCATTTATCGCGAGCTTGTTTCGGGATTCCTACATCCTCACTAGACGTTTACTGTACAAGAAATGATCAGCCATTTTGTTGCTCATGAAAGAACAGCTTCTGATTGGCTGCAAAGGTTCAATACAAAATGGGAGGAGCTGAACGCTTCGACCAATCGCAGCCGACTTGAGTCAGTATGACGTGGAACCCCCGAAAACGGAACTGTTTTCTCTTTTTGGCTGGAATTGGGATTGTCAGCAGAGTTGACCTTGGAACAACATCTTAAGAGCTACTGAGAACTTGAAGATCAAGATTATTCTGATTTGTAGTGTCAGGTTGATGATTAGGTGAAGAGATTGAAATGGACATAACCTATACTAGTAGTTCTGTGAACAGTAGACCTCACGCAGTATTCTCATCCACAAGTACCTGATTGGAACTATAGACCTTATGGAAATACAGCAATAGACTGGCTTCTCCACACATCTGTGTAATCACTTGTCAGCTGATTTATGATGAATAATTCTATAGTCTGATTTTTACTCTAATATTGACGTATGAAGAAGGCTCCTTTTTCCTTTTATATTATCCTTGAAATGCAAAATTTCCAAAAACCTTGTATAAACATCGACGCGCAATTAAAAAAGGAACATACCTGTCAAATTCCATGAAGATCTATTACCGCGTTTCGCCGTAAATGCGCAACATATAAACATACAAACATTCAAACATTTAAACATTAAGAGAAATGCGAAACCGCCGACTTGAATCTTAGACCTCACTTCGCTCGGTCAATAATATTTGGATAATTTGAGACAAAATTAGGAAATTGAATAAGTTCTGGGCAATAGCCTGTTTTTTCTTCTCCGACTATTGTGTTGTTTGCTCTATCCATTAAATAAATAGGACAATTCGAGATGAGAAGTGACACATAGAATAAATTGATGTTCTTCATCATTCTATTCCCATAACGTTTTGAGTAGTGATTCCAATATCAAATACAAAAATAATTCTACTCAATTGAAACTATAAATAATTTTATGATATATTCATACTTTTAATACTGGTAACTGCAAACAATCACACAAATAATAAATGCTCGTACCGGTAGACATCTATCTATTAACTGAATGTTCTGTTACTGAAGTCAACAATAAGACCAGTTGCCGAACATATTACGAACCTTTCGCGTTCCGCTCATGTTCGGCGCCTGTTCGTGAAGCGTAAGTCTGTACTCACCTATATAATAAAATAATAAAACAAAATAAAATCTTATAGCACCCGTTTATTTTTAAAAAAAACTTTAAAATAGTTGACCTGAAACTTTATAAAACCTGAAGATGGTGTAATATATAACCGAAACTAGTTGTTCCACTATTTTAAAGTTTTTCAAAAATAAACGGGTGCTATAAGATTTTATTTTTTTATTAATTCAAAAGTAGCCCATGTCAATAAGTGTTTCACCTATATAAATACACCGTAAATCACACAGATATAGAAACTATACAATATCACGAATGATAACAAGCTGTAAATTGCAAGCTCATAATTATTAAATTAGCTACTAATTTCATAATTGTATGACACATGATAAGATAAAGCTTGTCCGCGATGCAATAGTTGTATAAAACAGGGACAAATTATTTGAATTGTTCTACTATTCCTCAAATTAACTGATATCTGAATAAACTGGAATCAAATGCTGATTTATCTGAATTCACTGATACCTCATGCTGATGTCTGAATTTGAGTCACTAAAAATCATACAAATTTGTAGACAAAGATTATTAGAACAATGTTGATACAAGTCAATACTCATTTTGAACATATTTCAACACGAAGTTAATGATGGTATTCATTATAAAGCCGTCATGAAATGACACAAAGTTATTCATTCTAAATTTTCGTCATACGATAAAAACTGTATCACAATACAATGTGGCGCTGACACATTCCTCCACTCCACAAAATACATTCAATGTACTGCAGCAATTCACATGCTCATTTCATTTCACACAGCGTTCCACGACTGAAATGCACAATAAACATCCAATTGCGCCCAAAACGCAATCGCTTTTGCGTTCACAGTGCACATCGTTTTCCACGCCAACTCCACCACTGCAATAACAATCCGGCCTCATGTTTTCAATCGGTTCAAAATCAGAATTGTTGTCTAATCAGTCGAGATATTTTGTTTACTAAAGTAAAACTCACTTCCAACTGTCAGTGTAAGTTTAATTGGGAGCATTGAGAATGTTTATGAGGGATGTTGCAAGTTTAGATTGATCTCACTGTAATAATATCGACAGATATTTTGATTGTTATCAATGGAATGCTGGTTGAGATCTGAGTTGTAAACAGTATTGGAATGAAATGCGAAGTGATTGTTCAGTGGTTTTGTGGATATTTGAAGCTGTGATTGTGATACATCATATGCTGAGTTTATAAATCAGAGGTAGGCAACTGTGAGATGCAGGTTTCAAAGTGAGCAGTTTTGTTGTATTTGCGTGGGGTTTTGTGAACTTCCAGGTATAAATAATTTCCAATCATTATATGGTTATGCGTTTTTGATTTTGTTGAATAAATGATGAGATTAACTCAGAATTATCAGCATCTGAAGTGAGCAGTTTTGTTGTATTTGCGTGAGGTTTTGTGAACTTCCAGGTATAAATGATTTCCAGTTATTTATGGTTATGTCTTTTTGTCTCTGTTGAGTAAATGGTGAGATTAACTCAGAATTATCAGAATTAAATGTGCGAAGTTTTGTTGTATCTGCGTGGGGTTTTGTGAGATTCCAGGTATAGATGTTTTCCAATCATTTCATAATTATGTGTTTCTGTCTTTGTTTATAAATTGTGAGATTAACTCAGATTTATCAGCATCTAAAGTGAGCAGTTTTGTTGTATTTGCGTGGATTTTTGATATTTCAGGCATAGTGAGAGTCTCTATAAACTGTCAGTATTCACAAATAGGAAGCATTAATGCTTCTCATTTAACCAATGCTGACATTTCAAAGTGTGGAGTGGTTGTAACAATTGATTGTATTGAAATATTAGGTACCTATTTTTTTAGGTACCTACCTACGTTAGTTATAATTATCAACTCGTTTGTAATTTTCTTTGTGTCTGATCTTTTTTTAATAACCTACCAGGTTTTAAACCTATGTAAGTATCATTTTCCCTCAAATATTACCCGTAATTATTTATAATAGACATTATAATTATTCTAGCAGCAATGTTACTTTCTTATTAATAAACTATAAATATATAGCTACATTTAGCATCAACTTGCTAATGCAATAATTAAGTTCCCTTATTGTTTTTCGTTTTCTTTGTTTGTAATGTTTTTTGGAAAGTAAAGATCAAAATTATTAATTGTAATGTAAGAAAAATTGAACCTCGATTGAACTGATCAAGGATTTAATGTTATAAAGAGTTAAGAGATTCAATGTTAGGCAGATTAGATGGGAAGGAAGGAATCTTAACACTTGATTAACCTTTGAAATATTCGCAAAATATAAAATTAGCTGAAAATATTCACCTTGGAGAAAAACACGCTATGAATGAGAACGGTTACAATAATATTTTTGGATACATCCTATAGAAAAAATCACTTCGAACCCAATGCAAATAATTATTGATATTGTCAGAATCATTCCAATGGGAAGCCCAACTGTTTGATATAAATAGGTGTTTGAAATAAAACTCACTTTAGGATGCATTTGGAACGAGATGTGTAGTTCTGTAACATTCTCAATAAGATAAATGATTCCATTTATCCATTATGATTGGATAATAATTGATTAATAATAATAATAATGATATAATGATAATAATGATAATAATGATAATAATGATAATAATATAATAATAATAATAGTAATGATAATTTATTCCAATTATTCCATTTATGATTTCATTTAATGATAAATGATTCTAGTGTGATTCGATTTCACTGAAAATTCATTCAAAATTTTCAAAATTCCCCATGAATGACTCCAAATTCGAAGTTTTCTATCCAACCAATGCAGTCTGTTTGAAGTATACCTCACTTTAGAATTAGTTTTAATGATCATAACGAATACAATGCGCAGAGACCTATGGAGAGATTCTCTATCTGCACACTTCATAGATAATGACAACAATACTTCGCATTTAACCAATGCAAAAAGATTGAAGTGAACTACACTCACTATTTTTCATATTTATTCAATAATTTAACATAACAACTTCCAGAGAAATGCCACATGCTTAAGCCCTAAACCAATGGTTGCCAAACTCATGATTGAGCCTGTGAGCTAGAATAGAATTTATAAATCTTCTAGTGAGCTACCAAGCAATATTAGACTGAAGAAAGTACGGTACGCGAAATGAAATTAAATTTTTACACTTTTATTGCCTATAAAGATACATCTCTAGTGTTAAAATCTACTTATCTCATAGCAAAAAGTTTAAATTTACATTTCAATGAAAGCAGTGGAACTCTTTTTGGTCATCAAGTTTTTTCTTGATGTTTGGAGTGTA
Organism: Nilaparvata lugens; assembly: GCF_014356525.2. Classification (NCBI taxonomy): domain Eukaryota; kingdom Metazoa; phylum Arthropoda; class Insecta; order Hemiptera; family Delphacidae; genus Nilaparvata; species Nilaparvata lugens. Next base: position 35,074,080 of record NC_052513.1, on the reverse strand, counting down.
TGTTGTAGCCGCCATTCTGATGCAGTTGTCCAAATGTTCATCAGTCAGTCTGTTCCTATATCGATTTTTTATGAATTTCATACTTGAAAAAGATGCTTCACACAATAAGATAGAGCTGAACATAGCTTTCAACCTCAATCCAACTTGAATAATATTTGGATATTTTTCTTTGGGACTTGAGGCCAAATATTTCCAGTAGTAGAAACTGATCTGAGAGACGGATCATTTGAGATCCACAAATTCCATTTCAACTGAAGCCTGATCTCCACCAAAATCTTTCACAACACAATCTGCAAAATCTTCTGCATAGATCTCTACAAAAGAGAGTTGATGAATTGTACTATATATGATATGCTTTTGAAATGGTTGATCAAACTGTTGTCTCAAGTCTGAAAGAATTGTAACATATTCTTGGTTATTGCTGCAGTGCTGTGATGATTTTTCTCGTCATTGATTTTCTTCAGACTGGGAAAGTGTATATATTCAAACTGGACGACATTCTTTTACACGAGCGTTTCTGTGAGCTATCAAAAACTATCCCACGAGCTACCGGTAGCTCGCGATCGACTGTTTGGCGACCACTGCCCTAAACGGTTCCAGTCCTAATTTATACCACAGTCCAAAAAATATAGCTAGGTTATGTGTTACTTTCACATTTTTGAATTACACACTGCAAATTACAATCCAAAAGGAGAAACACTATGGTATGATTCTGAACGAATACTAAGTTTTTGTTGCTCAACAAAATTCTTAATCATAGATATGGAATCCTAAAACTCTATTTGAAATTCTGAATTTATAAGATTCTGAATCATAAAATTCTGACATAGATAGATTCTCTGTCATCATACCTCATAAATAATAACATACATTCTGAACGAATACTACATTTTTGGTGCTCAACAAAATTCAGAATCATAGATATAGAATCCTAAAGTTTCATATAAAATTCTGAATTCATAAGATTCTGAATCATAGAATTCTAACATAGATAGATTCTCTGTCAGCATACCTCATAAATAATAACATAAATTTTCAATTCAACCAATGCTGAAATTTTGAAATGAATCTCACTCTACCACTCGAAACACTCGAATATAATGAAAGTGGGATGATGATAACCGACACACAAAGAGTAATCTAGAGACTGGACCAACCAATGTGCAGTGCGGCAAGCTTAAGCGAGCGTCACTAATACACTTTCAAAAGGAAGTCACCCAATGAGGGCTAAGGATTGTGGGTAGTTCCAAGGCGGGGGGGTCCAATGGGGGGGAACTTCGTGGTAGTTAGGGGGTGGGGGGTTCTAAGAGTGACCACTAGCCCCCCTTTATTAGGCCAGGCCACTCTATAATCTGCAGTATTAGCAGAAAACAATGGGCTTAAGTGTGTCTCTATATAGTGAGTTGGTTCTTTGCTTCATACATTCAGCTCTGGTTGAATGGGGGAAGCATTGATGTTATATATAGAAAATACTGACAGATTAAAGTGAATCTGAATATTCAATATTTATTCTAAACTGTCAGCATTGAATGGATGGGAGGGATTGATACCAGCTCATAAGGGATACTGACAGTTTAGGGTGAGTCCCACTATAGGAAAATAGCAGCACAGAGATACAGCCTGACCAGAAACACTGGAAACACTGCACAGAGATACAGAATGGGAGGCAAAGGTCAATGTGGGAAAACTCAGTGTGCTTCAAATTCAATTGGACGCGTTTCGAGCCTTCGTGGTGCTTTCTCAGCAGTGAACGGGCGATTTTAAATGGTGCCAGCCCAGTGCAAAATGTAGATGTGATTAAATAATTTGGAGTGGAGTAATTGGAATTGTGCGTAGGGAATCAATGGACCTTGAAGATAATCAAGTACCGGAGAGAGTGTATTAATTCAATTGAGTTTGATAAATTAGTTGAGTATGTAAGCAATATTTTGGGTTCGAGGGTATTGTTTTGATATTGGTAATAATCATCATTTTTGAGGGACATTTTATTATGATCATGTTTTCGTAAAACGTAGAATGTTTGTTGCGTTTGGTACTTGCCATTATTATAAAACCACTGCTTTACAGTATCGCATTGTGAATGTAGCAATATTAGGCCCGGTTGCACAAAAGTCGGTTAAATTTTAATCCTGATTAATTTCACGAGAACCAATCAGAGAAGCGTATAAACTAGCAGGTAACCCGTGCTCCACAAAGGGTCAATTTTATTTATTTATTTATTGGATTAGCACAAATAATACAGCGATCGTAAAAGAAAAAAGAGGCTATTGCCCGAAACTTTTCCAATTACCCAATTTAATTATAAATAAATATTTTTGTCACCCTGTAATACATGATGTACAATCACAGATCTGTAGGCCTATGATGATATAATGGAATCTTATGGAAATATAACTTAGCACATTCATTCATTCGTTTATTGTATAAAATACTATAATCATAATACAATTATGACATTGGAGGAAAAACTAGGCTGAGCCTGTCCTATTTCTCTCCAAAAATTTTGATAAAATGTTAATGTTGTCCAAAAGATAAGGTTATGTAATCACACCGTATTACACCTTATCACACCTGCTTCGTTATTTAGTTTCAAATTGTCCAAATATTATCATAGGTGCATTTCAATTTTCTACACCAAATCACAATCTGAGAATATAGATTGGAATAAAAAAATCAATTATAAATTTGAATAGATTGATAGTAAAACATTTGAAAAAACATTAAACAAACTTTAAATTCACAAAATAAAGAATAAAACCACTTAGATTTTTAGCTCCAAAATATCATGTTCACCTTAGCTTCATAATGCTGAAGAAATTATAAAACGTGGAAGACTAAAAATTTACGTAATGGAACCTTGAAGAATTAATAGGCCTATAACCATCCTCGGTTAATTAAGAATCTCTATGAGAAATTGCAAGTTAATCAGTCCAGTAGTTCAGACGTGATGAAGCGTCAAACGTGATTTTCCTATCCCGTACGTGTATAAGCTAGTTCTCTCCTTTTATTTATTATAGTAAAGATTAGAGGAACTTGTAAATATTAGGTTCAAATTCATTTATTCCATGTTGGGGAATAATTTAATCTTGCAGTATTTGTGTGTTTGTGGTTCTGGAATCGGTCTTGAATAGTGTGTATTTTGCCAATGTCCGAAGGTCAGCAGTTTAAAACGGCCCGGTCGCACAAAAGCCGGTCAAATCTCAACCGTGATTAATTCCATGAGACCCAATCAGAAAAGCCGTCTTTTCTAAAAGGCCTTCTCTGATTGGTTCTCGTGAAATTGATCACGGTTAAGATTTGACCGGCTGATTGTGAATGCTTCCAGTGACTGTGTACTTTCATCATGCTTTTCATCAAAGATATTCCATCTGAGACTTTCTCGAATAATGAGTGATTGAATTTCTTCAGAATAAATTTTTCTAACAAATATTTTTCTCTATTTACAGATAGATCCCAAAGTCGCCTTTCCTCGACGAGCACATCCAAAGGTAAGAAACAATAAATTCATGAATTCATTATTATTATTCTCTATCAAAACTAAGGAATTCGGCCTCTTTTCATTCAAATTGGATGGGTGGAATTGATAATTATGACTATTGAACTATTCATAATCACTATTCATGATGAAATGTTTATATAACACTTAAGGGTAACCGTCCACTGGAACCGTATTCAACCGATCCGTTCGGCCGTTGGATCGGACGAATCTGCCGGCCGTTATTCGGCCGAATATGGTCCTACATTGGAACCGTTTTTTGTCAATCTACTTGCCAATTATTGAATTGACTACTATCCTAGCCATCAGAAACAATTGTTATATTGGGATATAATATTTAAATTGATTAAATAATAATTAAATTATTGGGATATAAAATACTTCTAAATTGAATTGAATGAATTAAAATTATTCAGAAAGTTCCAAACTTTGAAAAAAAAACTCTAAATCTTCTTTGAAGACAAGGAATAAGAAGAGTGAGTCAGATTAGAAAGAGAGAGATTCATGGTGTAGGATGAGAAGAAGATGAAGCAAAGCAAGAAGAAAATGTTCATTTAAAGTTTGACGCAATGAAAGTAGAGACGTGGATAGGATATGCTACCATTTGTGAGCAGCATCTTTGCACTGTAAGAACATATTCTTCTGTCTCTTTGGGAAGTATAGAAGACAGACTCGCTCAAGACATTGAGAAGAATCAGCCAAGTGTACTAAGCCTGCTTGATGGGTGTTATGTAGTCGCTACATATTTGTCAGGCGAGAAAGAAAGGTAAGGGTGGAGAAGGAGAAGAAAGCGAGGAAAGAGAAGAAGTAGGACGAAGGAGAGAAAGGTGAGGAGGTTGACAAGAAGGAGGAGGGTGATGGGGAGAAGTGGGAAGAGGATGAGGAGCGAAAGGAGGGGAAGTGAGATAAGATGTAGAAGAGGGATTAATAGAAGAAAGGAGAAGGAGAAGAGGAAGGAAGTGGAGGATGAGTAGAGAAGGGATAAGGAGGAGAAGAAGGAGACGAATGAGGAGGGGAGGGGGATATGGTGGAGGGAGAGAAGGAGGAAGAAACAGGAGAAGGAAGTGAGAAAGCAGAAGAAAGAGGGAGAGGTGTGGGAAGAGGATAAGTAGGAAAAATGGAAAAAGAGAAGAAGGAGGAGGAGAAAAAGAAGAAGAAGGAGAGAGATGAGATGTAGGAGAGGGACAAAAAGGAATAACAAAAGGAGAAGAAGAGAAAGGAAGTGGAGGATGAGTAGAGAAACAATATGGAGAAGAAGAAGAAGAAGAAGAAGAAGGAGTAGACCAAAAAGGAGGAGAGGAAGAATATGGTGAAGGTAGAGAAGGAGGAGGAAAGAAGGAGAGAGAGGAGAAGGAAGTAAAGGAGAAGAAGGAGGAGGGAGAGGTGAACGAGGAAGTGATGTGGAAGGAGGATAAGAAGGGAAAGCTGGAGAAGGAGGAGGGAAGGAAAAGGAGAAAGAGAAGTAGAAGAAGAAGGAGTAGAAGAGGCAGAAGAAGAAGAAGAAGAAGAAAAGAAGAAGAAGAAGAAAGATGTGGAAGAGGGACAAAAAGGAGTAGGAGAAGGAGAAGGAAGTGGAGGATGAGTAGAGAAAGGATAAGGAGGAGAACAAGAAGGAGACGAAAAAGGAGGAGTGGAGAATATGGTGGAGAAAGAGAAGGAGGAGGAGAGAAAGAGAAACAGGAGAAGGAAGTAATGAAAGAGAAGAAAGAGGGAGAGGTAAACGAGGAAGAGATGAAGGAGGAGGAAGCTGGAAAAGGAGGAGAAGGAGGAGGAAAGAAGGAGAGAGAGGAGAAGGAAGTAAAGGAGAAGAAGGAGGAGGAGAAAAAGAAGAAGAAGAAGAAGAAGAAGAAGAGAAGAAGAAGAAGAGAAGAAGAAGAAGAAGAAGAAGAAGAAGAAGAAGAAGAAGAAGGAGAATAATAACAAAAAAGAAGAAAGAGAGAAAGAAGAAGAAGAAGGATTACATCTTATATCATTACCATGATATAAGAATGAGAAACAGCTGAAGAGAAAGGAGGAGAAGAAAGAGAAGGAGGGAAGGATGACGAAAAAACAGGTGCAAGTGAAAGGATGAAATGATGAGCAACAGAAGAAAGAAGCAAAAAAGTGAGAGAAAGATAATAGAGAACTACCAACATTGTAAGAATTAGAACAAAATGTTTTTAGACTCTGAAGTAGAATAATTATTATAAAATATAAAGTATAATCGTTTTTGATGTTAGAAAAGAATGAATTGGATAAAATGTATAGTGAGGTCCACGTTATAATGGCAGTGGATAAAGATAGGAGAATAGCGATGCCGATTCTCTGCATCAATTAATTATATTTCTACACCGTCAAAAACATAATTGGCATCGTTGTGGACCTAGAAAAGGATAGTACCACCGGCTTTGTCGAATTATAGACAAGGATAGCAAAACCAAAGTTGATCAAATACTGTCATTATAACGTGGACCTCACTATAGAAGTGAAGAACACATTCCGAGCAATCATAGGCTGGAAGAAGAAACAGCAGAAGGAATGATGTAGAAAAAGAGGAAATAATATGAAGAGGGAAGAGTACAATGTCGGAATAAGTAGATGCACGACATGACATGTTCAGAAAACAATAGCAAACGTGAAAGATCTGACAGACAAGGTTGGAATTCGTGAAGAAAGAGAAGAAAGAGAATAATAAGAGAAAGAGGAAGAAGAAGATGAAGATAAAGTGTGAGTAATGTAATGAAAAGTGACAGGAAAAGTTGAGTAACAGATTTGCTTGTAGTGAGAGTGAGAGGGGCTGAGAAGAACGAGGTACTTCTCAGCTGAAGACTTCTACTAAGCTGCTGATATGTTTGAAAGTGTGACTGGTCTCGAAATGAGATCTTCTTTTGAGGAAGATCTTCATCACTGCAATAAGACGACTACCGCTTACTTATTCCATGTCGTCTTATTCTTCTCCTTCTTCTTATACTTCTTCTTCATATTATTATTACTCTTTCTCGCCCTTCTTTATCTTTGTTATCCTCGTCTCCATTCCCAGCCTTTCTTCGTTCATCAACGCCTTTTTCTACTTTCTGTTCTTTTTAATCTTTTTTTTTGTACGTTCCTTCTCCGCAATATTCTCCTGAGTTTAATGAATAAAGTCTGATCAAGTTTAATTCAACGACAGCTCATAACTGAGATTTTTGCATTTTTTACTTTCGTTTAGGGTATAATTTTTTATTATTTTAGAGAGTCAACGATTATTTGTTGATTTATGCAGCTACATCACAATATTTAGTCATCATATTTCATTACTATACTGTCATTATAACTTTCCTTGCCGTATTACCATAGGTAAGGAAAGTATTGCTTTAAAAAAAAAAATTAAGGTACCCCAATTTCTAAATTTCTATACGTTTCAAGGTCCCCTGAGTCAAAAAAGTGGTTTTTGGGTATTGGGTATTGGGTATTGGGTGTGTGTGTGTGTGTGTGGTGTGTGTGTGTGTGTGTGTGTGGTGTGGTGTGTGTGTGTGTTGTGTGTGTGTGTGTGTGTGTGTGTGTGTGTGTGGTGTGTGGTGTGTGTGTGTGTGTTGTGTGTGGTGTGTGTGTGTGTGGTGTGTGTGTGTGGTGTGTGTGTGTGTGTGTGTGGTGTGTGTGTGTGTGTGGTGTGTGTGTGTGTGTTGTGTGTGTGTATGAGTGTGTGTATGAATGTATGTGCGTCTGTGTACACGATATCTCATCTCCCAATTAACGGAATGACTTGAAATTTGGAACGTAAGGCCCTTACAATATAAGGATCCGACACAAACAATTTCGATCAAATGCGATTCAAGATGGCGGCTAAAATGGAGAACATGTTGTCAAAAACAGGGGTTTTCGCGATTTTCTCGAAAACTGCTCCAACGATTTTGATCAAAGTTATACCTGAAATAGTCATCGATAAACTCTATCAACTGCCACCAGTCCCATATCTGTAAAAATTTCAGGAGCTCCGCCCCATCTATGCAAAGTTTGATTTTAGATTCTCAATTATCAGGCTTCAGATACAATTCAAACAAAAAATTTCGAGTGAAAAAGATTCAGCATGAGAATCTCTACAACTAATGTTCGGTAATATTTCCACCTAAAATTAAAAATAAGCTCGAAATTCGAGAAAATGTGATTATCCAATTGCGAACTGTTGGCAACTGTTGATTCTATTAAATGATCCACTATGAAGAGATAGCACACCTCGTGTCTCCAGCGTTATTGCTCTATCACCAGCTGGCTCAAATCTATGAATAGTAGACTTGAAATGCGCGGGAACACAAGCGTCAGGTGATCAATTTCCATAACGGCAAGGAAAGTTGTGTGAGTGCGCCACACCAGATTTTCAATAATTAGCATTACCGTCATTTAATTTAAATAAGTTCTCCAGTAAATATTGTAACATACATAAGTAAAGAAGTCGAATCTAATCTAATCTCATTACCTTTCATACGCATGAGCTGGTAAGCGTTATACTCGGAAATCATTGAAATTTCAAGACAAAATAATAGTTATAGTCGGCACACCTCGAGATTACGAGCTATCGAGGGTCTTCCCCGTGCTGCTTCAACTGTACCAACAATAATGGAAACAAAAGTACCAATTTTCTTAAAATCGGAATGGAAAACCTTATCCCAATGTGTATTTTAAATGGAAATTGGGATTTCCCAAGCAGCTAGTCCAGTAGAGATCAGCCAAATCTCCAAATTTTCTTCAGTAATGCTCCTTCAGTGTTGTTGCCTCCGTCTGGAAAACTCACATTCGTAAATTCACACTAAACCCGCCGGAAAAACTGGAGTTCCCACCTGAAAATAATGGAAATTCAGAGTAGAAAAGAACAAACCAAAGATAATCTGCGGACAGAGGTGGAAACATTAGCTTTTGAGAATTTTCTTTGTGTCTCCGGTTCCCTGTCTCGCTCTCTCTCATTATGTTGGACGCATTTTGTGTCGTTTTGCACCTAGAGTTCTTTTTCTATCAGAAATGCAACCGAATTACATTTTGGGAGCGAAAAAGGAGTGTGACTGGGTATCATGTGTGCTTGGGTCCCGAAAATTCGTAGAGAGAGCAAAAACGGAATACATTCTCACACTTCTCCTTCCCCTTCTTCTTCTTTTTCTTCTTCTTCTTCCTCTTCATCCCTCTCCCGCATCCTTGTCTACCTTCCTCCCCATATAACCGAAATCCTCCCTCAAACACATTCTATTTGGGTCCAAGCGAAATGACCCCAAGCTATTTTCGAAAAATGTTCTCTCCTCTTTTTTTTTGTGGCGGAGGCTTCTCCATATTCTGACACTTTATCGGCGACACCTTGCTTCGTTATTCTCCTCCTTATTGGCTTTCTTCACACCCTCCACTCATCCTCTTCCCTCCCCCCCCTTCGTCACGTTCGCTTCTCGATGGCAATTGATTTCAGAATCTACATTTTTGGTCTCTGCTCCTGATTTTTTTTCCACCTTCAAGGTGCTTGGTTCTCATTGTTCACTAATGGCAATTGGTGAGGTTTTTGATTCTGTTCCTCTTACTTCCATTTCTCCTTCTTCTTCGTCTTCTTCGCCTTCTTCTTTTTCTTCTTCTTCTTCTTCTTCCTCTTCTACTCCTTCTCCTCCTTCTTCTTCTTCCTCTTTCTCTCATTCTCCTCTTTTTCCCTCCACTCCTTGAAGTCATTCTTTCTCCATCTCCTTCTCCTTCTCATTCTCAATCTCATTCTTCTTCTTATCCTTCTCCTCCTCCTTCTCCTTCTCCTCCATCCTCCTTCTTCTTCTTCCTCCTCTTTATCTCATTCTCCTCTTTTTCCCTCCACTCCTTGATGTTATCCTTGCTCTTCGTTCCTATTTCAACCTATTTTCCTCTAACTTTCACCCCTTCACTGCCTAATCCTCATTTTCATTATTTCCCCACAAACAGGACGGTATGGTCTTTCGTGCTCAGTTCACCTTATTACTGTGCTCTACTGTGGGTTCTTATCATGAAGCTTCTACTATTCCTATATTGTTCCACTGTATAGTTATCAGCTTGAAATTCAATTCACTGTTTGTAATTGAATTAGTTTGGCAACACTGTTAATTATTATTAGAATGTACTTGTATTTTAAAAACCATCACTTTGAAAATAACATTCTTCTCAATATCTTCAACGTTCAGGGTGATATTGATGAATGATTGCTGAGAAACCTGACAACATTGGAAATTTAATTCTTGTCATTGATTCTGACATGTCAAATTTCAATCATGTTAGTATTATTAATTCAACACAATTATATATTATTTGACCGAGCGAAGTGAGGTCTAAGATTCAAGTCGACGGTTTGGCATTTCTCTTAATGTTTAAATGTTTGAATGTTTTAATGTTTATATGTTGTGCATTTACGGCGAAACGCGGTAATAGATTTCCATGAAATTTGACAGGTATGTTCCTTTTTTGATTGCGCGTCGACGTATATCAAGGTTTTTGGAAATTTCGCATTTCAAGGATAATATAAAAGGAAAAAGAAGCCTCCTCCATACGCCAATATTAGAGTAAAAATCAGACTATAGAATTATTCATCATAAATCAGCTGACAAGTGATTACACAGATGTGTGGAGAAGCCAGTCTATTGCTGTATTTCCATAAGGTGTATAGTTTCAATCAGGTACGTGTGGATGAGATATTTTCGTGAGGTCTACTGTTCACAGAACTACTAGTTTAGTTTATGCTAAGACCAACGTTTTCTTAACCGCTGTACCTCTAAACCTTGATAGGAACGGGATTCGATCACTATGTCCGTAAACAAAGCCGCAGTGCATTCGTGTGACGTCAGCACAGGTAGGGCTCCTACACCAATAAAAACTCGTTGATTTTAGCTGATCTATATCAGATAGTGTTTCTATTGGTCTAGGAGCCCTACCTGTGCTGACGTCACACGAACGCACTACGGCTTTGTTTACGGAGGTAGTGATTCGATTGACGTTAACCCTACAGAGACACACTTACTTTATGCTAAACCAGTAGACACACTGGGGTATTGAACACCCCAATTTAATTCTGCATTTTTCTTTGAAAAATATAAAAAACAAGTACTTAGATCATTCTTCATCATTTTTGTTCCAAATGCATACAGAAATCAAAAGTAAAGCACTGCTCATCAATATTTATACTAATTTTGTTCCGCCTAAGTGTTGGAGCTCTAATCCGGTTTGAACGAATGGCTTGATCATTGCCAATGACAACTTCATCAAAAACTCAAGTCTCTTCATCTTATTGTTTTGAATCTCAAGTTGTTGAGAATCATAGCATTTATTCCAATCTGATCCATCATCCCATACCACATTCGTAGTGACAATACAAGTAAATCTTTGTAATGAAATTGTTTGATAAAAGTCCTACGTAAAATACACTCTGTGGTGTTAGACACCCCAAACGAAGAACAAGACGAGCTGGTGACCTTGTAGAATGCTATTACTGACTGGAAGTGGTGGAGAGTAGTTGACAATACTACAAACCTAATTTAGACTGGGCATAAATTCCCATCTGTTTGATATTGTCAACTGCAGTACAGAAAAAACATCCCTGGGGTGTGAAACACCCAGTGTGTCTCTTTAGGGTTAAGCTAGATCCAAAATTATAAATCTGGTTCAAAATTAGTCGCAGAATAATGGGAGAAGTTAATCAATGTAGAATAGAAAAACATTTCTCCCATAAATTTTAATCCTATTGCTTATCAGCATTTGAAGACTAGATTTCAATCATCAAAAAATTACAAACATTTTCAATTCAACGAAATTGTTAGAATATATCCAACCTGTCAGCATTGCTTTGATAGGGGAACATCAATGTTATCCATAAGGAACGCTGACAGATTTAAGTGGATCTCACCCTAGACAAAATAATTCGAAGCAATCCAATTTCAAATTAGAATAAATACAAGTTGAGAAGTCCAATGAAATGCAGGATAAGGGTTGAGACGCACTTCAAGTCAGAAGCTCAGGTCAGATATATGCTTAAAGTCGTACTAGCTTTTCCACCCCTATAGTTGTGCCAACAAAATGGAATTTTCCCGACCGTCATACAATTTCCATTCAAATTTCGCCGTCTACATTGTATACACAACAGCCTCCTCTTGGTTATATTATGTTTTAGAGGCTGGAGGGGGTGTACTGAGGGGGTGGAACAGAGAATTTGAGAGGAGTTTGTGGGTGGGAATGTGGTGTGGAAGGGGTAGAAAAGGGTGGGGAAGTGGGAGAAGGGTAGTATAAGAGTGTGAAAATAATGAACAACGTAGCTTCGAGTTTAGACGGTTTCGTCGAGATAATTCTCAAGAGTCCAACATTATAATACTGTATGAACTCTTCATACAAATACATTCTAGTCTTGAACTGTTATTATCCTCTCATCCTCTTTTTCTGATTCATCTTTATCTATTTATTATTATTTTATTATTATATTTTTTTATTCCTCTTTCTTCGTATTTTCTACAATATTCTATTCCTTCCTCTTCGTCCCAATTTATTTTCACAACTTTTCTCCAAGTTTTCTATCCTATTATTATTCTTCCACCCTCTGTTTCTGATTCATCTTTATCTATTTCTTAATCTTCTTTCTTCTTCTTCTCTTCTTCTTCTTCTTCTTCTTTTTCTTCTTCTTCTTCTTCTTCTTCTTCTTCTTCTTCTTCTCAACCTCCCATTATCTCCTTCACCCCTCATTTACTTCTCTCAATATATTCTCTTCTCTCCTCTTCTTCATCATCTTTTATCCTTCTTCTTCCTCTTTCTCTTCCTCTCCTCCCCCATTTCCCTGTTTCTTCTCATGTAATCCTTTCAATTATTTTCTTCTTCAATTTCTTCCATATACTTTTCCACGTCTTTATCCCTCGCGTCCTCATTCCAATTCAATCATCATTCAAGATTGTGTGATACTCCTCCAGAAATTACTTGAATAACATTATGATGATGGCTCTATTTATGGAAATTGGTTTTGCAGACCGTAGTAGAATTCTATTAGGAATCTCATTTCTGGCTACACTATGAATCCCACACCAATAGCATTTCGTGGCAGTATTAATAATCATTGTTTCTATTATTACGGCTCGCATAGTGACACACAGTTTCTGATTTTTGTTACATTCTCGCTGTGTGAATTGATTACGTCAGAGGGCGTACCTATAGTGAAATTCACTCCAAAGTGTCAGCATTGAAATTGATCAATCAGCCAATCATCTATGAGGAAATTGAATTCATGAGGAAACTACTGAAACACAAATTCATGGAACGTAATTTGTATGAATCTTTATTAACATTTCAAAACTATAGTAAGGTCCACGTTATAATGCAGTATTCGATTAACATTGGTGCTGCTATCTTGGTCTATCTTTTGACAAAAAAGATGGCGTTGACATTTTCCAGCTCTGCAACATTGCCAGATATTTATTAACAATCAATAACCAATGTAAGCATGAAAATGTTTTATTTTATTATTGAAGAATATAATTTCTCGACGAATGGAATATAATATATTATTTAAAGCTAATATGAACAGTAATTAATATTACATACATATTATCCATAAAATTGTTCAATTTTCTTCTTGAATATCTAAAAAATATGGAGAATGGAATATATCCATACATATAGTCATATCATATACCCTTTAAACAACATTGTAGATTTTTAGTTACTAGCAGGTAACCCGTGCTTCGCAAGGGTCTATTTCAAAACTTGACGTAATGAAATCTAGAAGAATTGAAAATAGACCTATAAGAATCCTCGGTTGATTAAGAATTTATAAGCAGCATTTCAAATAAATCAGTCCAGTAGTTCAGACGTGATGATGCGTCAAACATAATCTTCCTATACTACTTTACACCTGTATACGTGTATAATAATATTTTTTTCCTCCACCTACTGTCTAAAGTACTTACTTTACTCCCTGAAACATAATACTAAAGTGTCACTTTTTCGCTCTAGGTAGTAAAAAACAGAAAAACTCCCTAGAGAGTAAAAGTGACTCCATTTAAATGACATGGGGAGCATCTCTATTTTGAAACTTACATTGTAATAGGTTAGAAGGTCTAAGCTCAGATGAGAAAGCGTAATAGAGGTGTCTGTCATTGAGTCAACTGAATTCAATACCACAACCAGAAATTTGATCAACTCATGAAATATATGTTTGTATGATAATTATTATATTCTTAATATTAGTAGACGATAATAATTTATACAATTTTTAAAATATTCTATTCTATTCAAAATACCAGCCAACAAATATTTTTGATCTGCAATTTAAATCTGAACCGCGTGATCTGGAGTCAGTCATTTTTGGTAGCTGCTCAGCTGATATAATTGTTACAACTTTTGCCGATAGATAGCGCAATCGGCAGTGTCAATCAGACGACCGGTTTTGAGGTTTTAGATTTAGGTTATGTTGTTAGGAATCATTGTCACCAATACGTAAGTTATTAGAATGATTTCATTTGCAGTTTCTATAAAAAAATTTAGATTGAGGAAAAATGTTGTGTTCATCACGAGCGAAAAATACTTTTTCTCCCTCAGGAAAATTGCTGCCCTCGGCTTCGCCTCGGGCTTCAAACTTTTTCCCACAGGGAGAAAAAGTCGTACTTTTCACTCTAGATATACAAATTACTATTAATAGCGACCATATGATTTGGTGATTTTTTTATGAAATCGTATGTACTATTAATGAAGTTTGAACATTAATTCTGAAAAATCTAGAAGGAAAATTGAAATTTGGGCTTCCAGGTGCACGAGATTGATATTTTTAGAATCTATGTTCAAAATTTGGAGATCTAAATCATTCCCGTTTTTCCGGTATGCAATCCACAAGTTGTGGACATGTGTGACATGTTTTGATGCGAACAAACAAACGAACACACGAACAAACACAACCCTACTCTCTCTTATTATATAGATAAATTGGAAATCAGGTGACATATTATCATAGGGTACTGATAGTGTAACTTACTGAAGAAATATATTTGTACTAGCCGTCAGGCACGCTTCGCTCGCTCGCTTCGGACCCCCGACTGGATCGTCCAAGAGTGGGATCAGCAGGCTCGCTTCGCTCGCCTGCATTTTTCATTTGAGTATTTTATCATATGTTAGGACAATCCAGTCGGGGGTCCAGACTAAACGTCTGGCTAAACGGATATGGCGAGCGAAGCGAGCCTGACGGCTAGTAATATAATATTCCCAGGATTGAAGTAGCTGTGCCCAACAATTTTTCCGCGATAAATGCATTTAAATCTCCAACTTGGTGCCAACCTAACAAAGTCAACTCAACTTAATGCCAACCTGTCAAAATTATTAATTCAGTTGCCAGTTAACAACTGTTTCGACGAGGTACTCTATCTAGATTATAGTTCTATAGTAACATATGATATGGAAATTAAATTATAATTAAGAGTTTGGGAGAAGAAGAATATACATGCTAAAAGACGAACTTTAAACCCTTAAAAACAACCCTTAGAGTTAAAATATTTCTAAAAGATTTCTTAGTGCGCCTCTAAAGGGCCAACTGAACATACCTACCAAATTTGAACGTTTTTGGTCCGGTAGATTTTTAGTTCTGCGAGTGAGTGAGTGAGTGAGTCAGTCAGTCAGTCAGTCAGTCAGTGAGTGAGTGCCATTTCGCTTTTTCGCTTTTTCGCTTTTATATATATATAGATTTTGTATCATGTATTATGTTGTATATATTTGACTCTTGTATCTGAGGACTCCAGATATGGCTGCAGTAAAGTTTCTATTCTATTCATCAGATATACTGGTATCAACTTTCCTCCATACAAGGCAGAGAATCGGCAATATATCTCATATCTATCTTTACTGCCATCACACCATTATCCTCACTGTAAATAGACGTTGATAACTTGAGTATCAACTTCATCTGTTTTGTTCAATAACTCTAAAAGAATATAATATTAGAATGTTGAAAAATGAACATGACTATTATATTAATATACTGGAGTGTACATGCAGCGAAAAGGAATGGATTTATACTCTACAGCTGAGACTGGAGAATATAACTTTTGAATAGACTTGTCCCCAAAGTTCATAACCATTGTAGCCCCCCGGGACAAGTTATAATACGATTTTGTCCCGTCTCGAATTTTTAATAATGTCTGCAGCTGTTGTGGTGGCTTGTCTTGCTAACTTAAGCAATAAAACTGGTGGCTTGTTCTAATTGTTTGGTTTCAAAATACAATATACCAGAGCGCAGTGGCCGATTCTTCTTCTTCTTCTTCTTCTTCTTCTTCTTCTTCTTCTTCTTTTTCTTTTCCTTCTTCGTTTTGGTCTTCTTGGTTTTCTCCTTGATCAACTAGTTCTTATTATTGCTCTACTTGCTCTTCTGCCTCTTCCTATCTTCCATTTCTATCATTTCGTTTTTTAATCTTCTCCTTCTTCTTCCTATAAGCCTACTGTTTTCACTCATACCCTTCTCCTTTTCTCATTATTTTTCCACTTCTTCTTCCCCACTTTTTTTTACTTCTCCTTTCACTCCATCTTATTTTTATCCTCTCTCTACTTCTTTTCCTTTCTTTAATGTTTTCACTCATATCCTTCTCATTATTTTCCCCCTTCTACTTCACCACTTTATTCACTTCTCCTTTCACTCCATCTTATTTTTATCCTCTCTCTACTTCTTTACCTTTCTCTATTTATCTTTCTCTTTTTCTTTTCCTTCCACTTCTTTTTACTCTTCTCCTCTTTGCCTCTACTCCATGTCTATTTCTCTCTGTTTTCCCAGTCCTCACCTTCTCCTTCTTTTTTTCTTATTATTCTTCTCCCTTTTATCCTTATTTTTCATTTTCATCTTATTTTTTTGCAATTTTTCTCCCTTTTATTTTTTTCAACCCTTCCTTAATTTTTCTCATCCACCACTTTTCTTCATTTTCCTCTTCTTTTTCCACTCCATCTTCTTCTCCTTGAGAAAATAAAGATGTTATCATCGTTCTCATCTTCTCCTCATCCCTCTTCTTCCACTGTTCTTCTCTCTATCTCATTCTCCCTCCTATCATTATTTCTACCCTCTTCCTCTTCATCTTATCTATCTACACCTCATTTTCCTTCCTCACATTCTTTTTCTGCTCCTTCTTCATCTTATTCTTCCTCCTATCATCATTTCTATTCTCTTCCTCTTCTTTTTCTTTTTCTTCTATAGCTTCTTCTTCTCCTCCTTCTACTTCATCTTCTTCTCTTTCGTCTTCTTC
This sequence comes from Nilaparvata lugens, assembly GCF_014356525.2. Taxonomy (NCBI): domain Eukaryota; kingdom Metazoa; phylum Arthropoda; class Insecta; order Hemiptera; family Delphacidae; genus Nilaparvata; species Nilaparvata lugens. Next base: position 35,057,394 of record NC_052513.1, on the reverse strand, counting down.
TTCTTCTTCTTTTTCATCTTCTTCTTCCTCTTCTTCTTCTTCTTCTTCTTCTTCTTCTTTTTCTTTTTCTTATTCTTTTTCTTCTTCTTCTTCTTCTTCTTCTTCTTCTTCTTCTTCTTCTTCTTCCTCTTTTTCTTCTCCACCATCCCCCTCTGATCATTCTCCTCAATATACCGGAGCACAATAGCTGCAAAGATGTTGTCAGCGTTTGTAAGGAAGACGGTTGATTTGGAACAGATCTCAGACGGATTGGTGAAGATTTTTCCAAGACGGGGGGTCAAAAGGGGTCACCAGGGGGGATGGCTAGGGGGTCAGGACCCCTTAAAAGGGGGCTCGGTCACAGCTGGTGCAACTTACAATGCGACATTACTTAAGCTGAGATGCCGAAATGAAATATTTTCCCCCCCTCACGACCGACACACCCCAACACTCTCCTGGATAAATCTCGGGTGAACAGTGGAGGGTAGGTAAAATTTAGAAAAGAGAAAGGAGGCGGAAAAGGGGAAGGAGAAGAGAAAGGAGAGGAAGAAGAAGAAAGAAAATAAAAAGATGATGGAAAATTAGTTGTAGACCAACATCGTCAAAAGAGAGAGATGTGACATTTCAGATGTGAGTTGAAAATAAAGTAGAGGAAGTGAAAAGTGGTAGATTAGTTGGTTCGGTTGGAGAGATAGGAATAAAAGATTGGTAATAAGAAAGAGTCAAGAATATTAAAATAAGAATCACAACAGAAAAACACGAATAGCAAGAAGAAATAAAATAGCAACAACATGATTACAAGATAAGAATGATTTGCGACGGTTAGTCGAGATACGATCGTCGTTCAAATTCTATGCCATCCTATTAATTTATATAATATCCTGTTCAGTGCATAGGCTAAGTGGATTATACCATTTTCCATGGAAAAATTACTGTATTCCAAAATCACTGAATTAAACATTTATTAATTTCATCTTCCGTATTACATTGTCATTTTGTAGTGATTCTGAGAGAATTGATCTATTATCTATCATCATCTTAGCTCATTCGCCCAAAAAATATTGAAAATTTGAAAAAAAATTCAAAATCCATGGTCGGTATAACCAAAGTTAGTAGACAGAAGGTTGGTCACTCATCTATAGTATTTTAGTTGAAATGCAATTGGAGTGGGGGAACTGCAGCCGTGACGTAGGCTGTAGTACAGAGTAGGCAGAATATCGCATTCTTAAAAATCATATGGTGTGGTATAGTCAAATTATATAACACAAACATTTTTTGACATGCAAGCTTTCTGTTTCTGCTTTACAATAATTATCAAAACATTTGAATAATACAAGCATTTTGCAATATAAAAGCAAAAAACCCACCTCCTAACCTTCCCTTTCAAACCCTCAAGGTTTCTTTATCTTCTAGGTCGTGTTTATATTTTGTAGTTTGGCTATACATCAGCTTGTGAATTTTGGGGATGAGATATTTTGATTCTCGTAGAACATGTGCTCGATACCAGCATGTGTTCAGTGCATTTATATGAATTAAATTCATTGGATTTATCGGGATCGGTTTATTGTTTTATTGAAATGCATTGGTTTATCAAGATTTTTTATGGGTTAATCTGAAATTATAATAGTATAACGTTGTCTACTAACGCTTTTCCAGCTTATTAACTTTTTCGTGTCACGTGTTTAGATTCTAGAATAACTTTTAACTTCATTTTATTCATACAAGTTGAATGAACATGATATTTTAAACAACATCATTAGAATCGTTGATTAATTCGCTATAAGTATGGAGAATTTTTAAGTTCTAGGTCAATCTTGAGGGGATTAAACGACGATGTATTTAAAGATACAGTGAATAAACTATATGCTCAGTGTGGTTACTCTATCACTTTTTTACTACACGTGACGTCACGCTGGCACTCCCCCCACCACTTCGTATCTTACACCTGTGAGTGATCAACCTTCTGTCTACTAACGTTGGGTATAACTTGACAAACTAATATTGTGAAAACAATTCCAAGATATATTTATTGTTTCTAGCAAGGCTACATTCGTACCAGCTCCCTGAATTCTGGTTGCAGAGTTAAGCAACTAAACAACACATGTTACCTTCTGACATCACATCTCACCACCCCTATCCGAGCAGTAAGCAAAGGTTGCCTTTTGTTTCCGGTTTTCCTTTTATAAACAACGGGTTTTCCGGGGTTTTTCCGATGGGACACGCTTTTCCGGGAGAGGAGGCGGGTGTCCTAGGTGTAGAGGATGGGTTTCAAAGCGGAAGGGGAAGGATTTTGTTGTAAGATCAACTTTCAACTGTCAGTATTAGTTATGGGATAACATCTATGTTTCCCATTGAACTAATGCTGACAATTTGGAGTGAATGTGACTATGGAAGGGTTTTCAAAGTTTGGATGGGTTCACAAAGGTAAGGGAGAGGTTTGTAGGTGTAGGAAAGGTTTTTGAGGGAAAGGAATGGTTTTAAAGGGAGAGGGAAAGTGGTGTGAGAGAAAGAGAGTTTGAGAGAGGGTTTCCAGGGTAGGGAAAGGGTTTTCAGTGCGGTTGAAGTGCTGGAAAGCACAGTGCAAGAGCAGCTCAGATGCAAACAGAATTATAAAAGCGTTTGCTGCTTTACTTTGCTCCACAGCCACAAAAAGCTGCAACAAAAGGTTGAAATGAGTTATCGGTTGTGTGCTAGATTCCGCTTCTGTTCTGCTTCCTCTTTGCCTCTGTGGGTGCACCTTTTCTTCTCATTGCTGTACTCTTTTAACCTCAAAAGTACAGTCAGCTGTACACGTTACCCCTCCCTCGAAATCTGAAATACATTAGGTGTACTGAACATTTAACCTTCTTGAAAATACTCCTACATCCATAAAGACAATTTGAACTTTAAAGTTTTTATACTTTTCACTGAGCTGTTTCTGATTTGGAATTGTTTGAACTTTTAATGAGTGACTTTCCACTCGATCCACAAAAATCCACAGAACATTTCTCAATCTATGAAACATATACATTTTTGTTATGCTCAGTATTGACAATACAGCAGTAACTGTATCATGACTGTGGAAATTTGGTAGTTGATGGATAAAACGTTAAGAATTTCTAATAATAAAAATTCAAAGAGCAGTTCAAGATTACAACACAATTTATTCGAGCTGGAAGGACGTGCTCCCATTTATATGACAATGATGATTTTGAAATATTTGAGAAAATCACTGTTATTGAAAGATAGAATATCGAATTTGGATTAGTTATTGGAAACACTAAAGAATAACTCATTTTTTACATGTCCTGTTTCATATTTTATTTATCACGTATAATAATTATGATATGAGTCTATAACTTAGCTTTTCACTAGAAAGTGAGCACTGAAAACATAACCTCATTCTCTTTTCAAAATTTCTATTCATCAAAGTTTCGGAAAAAGACAGTTTTTGGCTATAGGCCTACCTGTTGTCTCCTCATAATCGTACAATATAATGATTTGATACTTTTGTTTTTCGGTAATTCTGCAAAATAGCATCTCTAATATGTGAATATTTCCTATTTTAGTTATAATAATGTGAAATATTTTTTCTATGTTCAGTTTTGAAGCATCTGAATTCGAAAATGTACTTTGTGAAAATGCTTGAGGACTGAAAATTTTGTGGATTAAAGAACTACAAGACTTGACCTATTTCTGACTATGTGTTTTCTAAATTTGTGAGACGAATAGCACAAGGTTACCTAATTTCTCCTCTCCCTATCATATTGATAATATACTTATTGGATAAAAAATGAATAAAGTGATCGTCAATGAATGAAATGGATAAATAATAGGCCTATTATCGATCATCTACACGGACTCATCTACTGTGTGTGGGAGAGGAGACTCGCCTCAACTTCGTCCACATCACTTTTAATCTCATAACGTGCAAAAATGAAGGAATTTATCTATCTATATATCTATTTATCATTGATAATATAAATATCTATCAACGTCTAGTGAGTGAAAACCTATGCAGATCGCAGAACGGGGTATTAGGCCTATAGTACCTCTTGATTATCATGAAACAAATAACCGATAGTACTTTATAAGTTCAGTAGAAATTATCTGATAATTATTGTACTCATCCAATCAGAAATCAATAGGAAGTTAATGTTCTCAACTATCACAAATCTCACTAAACATATTGAACCCAAATTTTATCCCCAAAAGTCTCGAAAATCTCGAAACCCAAGACAAGTGAATCGTTAGGTGGAAGTCCATTGACCATCACCAACAAGCGACTCATTGTCTTGTGCTGAATTAGAAAATGGCGGCCATGGTTTGAGGTGCAGGTGGTGCAGTGTGCACTCTAAGCATCTTCTGTTCTATGCATCATCTTGCCACCGGTCGTTGTCATTACTGGGGCCATTGTTCTGTGCCAATCTATGTCTCTTCTTGCTCTATGCCCCATCAATGTGCCAACCCTACAATGCTCCATTTACTCGGGATGTCTTACGGATTGTTGTACTGCTGAGTAACTACTGCTTCTTGGTGGGAGATTCGTTTCAGATGAGAATTGATATTTCGAAAGTACTATACTGTATTTATCATAGTAAGATATTGATTTCTGATGAGATTTGAAAGTACTGTACTAATTATAGTAGAATTTTTATAACTTTTACAGTGCCGGTTGCACAAAAGCTGGTTAATATTAACCGTGGTTAATTCCACGAGAACCAATCAGAGAAGCTGTCTTATCAAAAAGGCCTTCTCTAATTGGTTCTCATGAGATTAATCACGCTGAGTAGCTCCTTCTTCTTGGTGGTAGATTCATTTCAGATGAGAATTGATAATTCTAAAGTACTATACTGTATTTATCATAGTAAGATATTGATTTCTGATGAGATTTTAGAGTACTGTACTTATTATAGTAGAATTTTTCAACTCTTATAGTGCTGGTTGCACAATAGCCGGTTAAATTTTAACCGCGTGATTAATTCCACGAGAACCAATCAAAGAAGCCATCTTATCAAAAAGGCCTTCTCCGATTGGTTCTCGTGAAATTAATCACAGTTAAAATTTAACCAAGCCTTAACCAATCAAGCCTTATGTAATGAAACTTTGATCAGGGATTTAGTTTTTGGTACCCACGAATTTATCGAATTGATAATGAATCATTGGTTGAGGAAGGTTCTATTAAAATATATCTGATCCACTATCCACAGTACAAAGTTACATTCATATTTTGACAACAACCTACCGTATCAATTCAGCTAGGAATATAGCCGGAATTCAGTACATCGGATCAGTTCAACCTCATTGACAAATTGAGTTATTGTTTTCACACTGGGAATTCAGGATACCAACAATACAATTAAACCTACTTCTTGATTCATCTGTAATCCAATTAATTACTAGCTACAAATTTGGGTTATACTGGTAGAGATAGTTTACAAATTCATTGAATGAAACTGGCTGGCAAATCATCATATACACCCAGTAATTAGTTTTCCCTTGTGGCTAGAATGATGCTATGCTGCCCCTTATTACATATTCTCATGTCAAATCGATTTTGTAATATTCCCATAAACCCATAATATTCATTTCCATTCATAACCCAGTACGAATTGACCTGTATTGACCTGTATTTTTCTAATTCCCGATAATACGTCACTGATCGTCACGACTAGTCATCCATAAAATTGTTATAGAATCATTGCACTGAATCTTCTTCAATAACCAATGATGACTCATGGAAATCACTAAGATATTGCATTTATTCAAATACTAATTAATTGATAATTATTATTAAACGAAAATCCAAATTGAATGATTTCATCTTTAGTGTGATTTACAGCATTTGAATTGGATTTTCGTTCAATAATAAGTATCATTCATGTTTGTGTGTGTTCATTCATAAGGATTGTGTGTTAGCTCATGATTGTGAAGATTTCTCTTTTTTGGTCTCCTATTGGCTGACTTTGAAACAACAAAATCTCTGCTCCCCCATTGGCTAGCTCTTGATTGGCTGAGTTCCCAGATCCTAGCCGGCCATTGGCTGACCTTCAAGCAACTAAACTCTTCTCTCTCATTGGCTAGCTCATGATTGGTTGAATTTTCAGTTCCTAGCCTGCCATTGGCTGACCTACAAGCAACTGAACTCTTCTCTCTCATTGGCTAGCTTATGATTAGTTGGAAGTTTGGTCTCTGGGCTCTCATTGGCTGACATTCCATTCACAAAATTATTTTCTCAACACATTGGCAAGCTTTCAATCAGTTGAATTCCATGATTCTGCATCCAATATTTTTCAAACTATAGTAGGCTACCTCTTCTCCTTCTTGGACGAGGTTAGGTCATGTCAGAGGTCCTGAAATTGGTCATTTGCGACCTGAAAACTCTGCCACCAGACCTGAGCCAGCCAGTTCACTCGATGTTATTATTATTATTCTTGGATGAAGAGATGATTATTTATCCACACAGTACCTAGTTTTTTTTTCATTTCATTGCATTAGCTCCTTATCTTCTGAATTTCGAGTTTCTGTAGTGATATTTACCCAAGAATAGTGTATAGCTATATACTATCCTTGATATTTACCCTCAAACTCTCATCATTTTTTGAATAAGAAGCATTATGAATGATTCATTTGTAAGGACTCTGACATTTCAAAGTGAATTTTACTATTATTTAGTACATTGAATAATCGGTACTTGTATCAAAACTTATGAGTTGTTCCTATTGTGAAACATCTAACAATTCAGAGCCACCATTAAATGATGTTTAACATGTTCTACTTACAGTAACTATTCAACAATAATATTGAATCAATTTTACAGCATGAAACATCAGCTGCAACATGTCCCGTGGATTCATTGTAGTTGTAACATGGTCCACGTGGTTTTCAAATTCAGGATATGATGAATATTTTGTGGGCCGTTTGCCTTGTGGTGGCTGTTAGCTGACCTCATAGGTTTTCTCTTATTTGTGGTTGCAATGGTTGGCAACATTGTTCCATTTGGTTTCAGTTCGGTTTGTTGGGTTGGTATTGTAAGGCTCCAGTCATAACCACATCACAGTAAAACAGAAAAATTGTCCTACCATATTTCAAATTTCAAATTTCAAATTTACTAAAAACTAAAGCGCAAAAAATAAAATTAAAATACATCAGCATACAGATATCAAATACAGATTATGTAGGCTTCATGGTAGGATGTTTTTCAGCTGTGAATAACACATAGTAAGTAGGTTTTTGATTTTGTATTAGACATTTTTAAATAAGTGCAATATTTTTAAAGTTTTTAGTTTATTGTGATATATTCTGTGATTCATTTGGATTATAAATCTACCTTTAAAATTCAACATTTTAAATCATCATTCCTGGACCGAAAATCAAGTAACGAAGCAGTGTGTGATCACATAACCTTATCTTTTGGACAACATTAACATTTTATCAAAATTTTTGGAGAGAGATAGTACAGTCTCAGCCTAGTATTTCCTCCAATGTCATAATTGTATTATGATTATAGTATTTTATACAATAAATGAATGAATGAATGTGCTAAGTTATATTTCCATAAGATTCCATTATGTCATCATAGGCCTACAGATCTGTGATTGTACATAATGTATTACAGGGTGACATAAATATTTGAAGAATTTTCGAGGTACTGGAAGTGCCAACACGAGGGTGTCGAAAAATTTCTATTCACAACTTTCGATCATCAACAAATTTTTTTCAAAAAAATTGAATGGGTTCCCAATGAATTTGATATGCTCTTTTTGTTTCGAAGATTTCATCTTTACCGCTTATGAAACAGACGTTACTTGTGAATCTATATTTCTTCAGTACCACAAAATAACATGTTTTCAACTGGGGCTATGTGTACTTCTTCCAATATTGTATTACAAATGTATATTGAATTATATGTAAATATTGTATGTTACAATTAGGAATAATGTGTTTCTCTTATGGCTCAAAATTTTGCAAAATTACTCAAAAATTTCTAATTTGTAGAAATTTGAGTGAAATATTTTTGTTTTTAAATATCAAAATTTTTAGTTTAGTCATTAGTTTTGAAGTGGAAATTGGACTTTTAGAAGTGAAAGTGAATTCTTAACCTTATTCTTTTTTTGAAACTTTTATTTGTAAAAATTTGGGAGAAGACAGTTTTTGGCTATGCCTGTTGACTTCTCCCAATCATATTATATATTTTATAATTATGATCTGTAATTGCCAATCGAATAAATAAATGTATAGTTTGTAAACTTACATCTTTTCAATGAGTTGATGCATTGATTCGAATGAGTTTTAGGATCTGTTTAAGTATGCTTTAAAAATAGCATCATGCTGGATGCTTAATAGTTTGTCTCCTTGCTACCTGAATGTATAATATGTTTCAGATCTCATTCTACAAAAATATATATCCTCCACATATCACGGACAAGGGCTTCATGAAGCACTTTGTGAGCAGTTATTGTTCACATTAATATTATATTTTATATTATTACTTTCAACCTATTATTAAATTTTAGATGGATTATTGTATTTTTCAAGCTAGACTCTATTCGGTTTCTGCATATGTATTTATGAGTGTGAATAAATTTGAATTAGAAATTTGAAATATCTACAGCACCGTTGCACATCCAGTATTCTCACCAACTGGATCTATGAAGACTATTCCTATGTGTACTATATCTCTTGGATACTATTTATGAGCATGATACTTCATATTCCAGTGAACTGTTTCCTAGTTTGTTCACATAACTTAGTTGTGAGCGGTATCCATACATCCTGAATTTTATATGTACATGCATCGTTATAATATACAGAGCCTGAACCCTGTACCTGGAGCTCTGAAAATTATTGAGGATTTTCTACCTATGAAGCTCTACCTGGAGCTCTGAACAGGGTTTAGGATTCTCTCTCTACCTATGAAGTACACAGGGTTCAGGATGTATTTTGGTGGTTGAGGTAGGTCGAGATAGGAAGGTATATTTAGTGGGTTGACTGGTGATAAATAATATATACATCCTTATAATATATAGAGACTGGACCCTGTACCTGGATCTCTGAACAGGATTGAGGATTCTCTACCTATGAAGCTCTACATGGAGCTGAAGCTCCACCTGGAGCTCTGAACAGGGTTTGGGATTTTCTCTCTACCTATCAAGTATACAGGGCTCAGGTTGTATTTTGGTGATTGAGGTAGGTAGAGATAGGAAGGTATATTTAGTGGGTAGACTGGTGATAAATAGACAAACATGTTCTGAGAAACGGCTGTGTTGGAACTCTCGTATCTTAATTGATAACTGTTGTCGTACCTCGGAGTCTAACAGGGGAATACGTTTGAATAATGTGGTCTACATTCTCTTAGACTGGTGAATTCTACTGTACATATATTGTAATGCTATTGTAGAATAGAGGTAAGATATCTAGAAATGTATTGGGAAGTGTCAGCTCTATTAACAAGGTTTTTAGCACGATGGAATTTGAATAGGTTGTCAAGGGCAAGATTTGAATAATGTGGTATGCATTCTCTAGGTCTGGTAGTTTCCACTGTACATTATGTTAATTAATATGTACCTCAATGTACACTGTACATGTATTGTTAAATGTATTGGGAATTGTCAGTTTTATTAACAAGGTTTTTAGCAAGATGGAATTTGAATAGGTTGTCAAGGGCAAGATTTGAATAATGTGGTATATATTCTCTAGGTCTGCTAGTTTCTACTGTTTATTTAGCGTATTGGTATTGCAGAATAGAAGGAAGATATTGTTAAATTTATTGGGAACTGTCAGTTTTATTAACAAGGTTTTAAGTAGTGTGGAATTTGAATATGTTGTTGAGATTTCCATTTTGATTTCACTGAACTCAAAATAGTGTGTTGTTCTCTATTATTCATATCATATTTAGTATTATATCAAATATTATTCATATCATATAATTCGGTATGAGTGATAGTATAGATATTGTCTCAATGGAACTTGGAGATCTGTGTATCCATAGCAAGACTAATACTAGGAAAGCATCGTCCCTCTGCATATTATAGCCAAGTTTGTATGGGATAAGAATGTCTTGTGAATAATATCGTTATTCAATTCATTATTCAAATCTCTGATTCAGAACAGTTTCATGTTTTGAAATATAGTGAATTAGATAACTTTTATGTTGTTAAATCCCTATAGAATTTTATTATCTTAGGGCTTATGAATTCCGTTGTCAATAGAATAATACAGGCTGTTCAGATTCCATATAAATAAGACCAGTAGTCAACTTTATCCATCGAAATGTAAGTCTACTAGCTTCAGGAAAATATCCCTCGCGTACAATGAGTTACTATGTATTTTGTATATAATATTTCTAATTTAAAACTCCTCTGCTCATAACAATGGTAATCAATCTCAGGAATACCTTGAATCATGAATCACTTCCTAAATAGAATTTGATCATCCAATTTGACATGGACATTTTTGTCAACATCATCTTTCCGGAAGTCGCGCCCTACTCAATCACATGAGCAGTCGTGAGTTGTATTTTTTACAACATCCTATTTTTTATGTTTTATGTACTCTGTTTACTGTCAAAACATAATAATTAATTGTATAATTAATATTTCCATCTCATTGGATTATTTTACGCCTATGAACATTTGCATGATTACCTTTTCGTAGCCCAATAAGGTACACCAAGCAAAGCCAACAGTTCTGTGTTATTGGTTCGTTGGCAGTTTCTTTCCCTATCATATGCACTGTCTATCATATGCACTACTCAAGCACTGTCGCGACTAAATGGCACCTAAAGACTGAACCATTGCTCGGTTGATACTGCAACTCAGTGGAGTGATGGGGAGAAAGTTTTGGAATGCATAGGTGACTCATTCAATGACACCACCAAATTCAATAGTTTTGTGCAGCAAAAAAACTGAGAATGTTGTACTTTTTAAAACAGCGCGACTGCCGGAAGGTTAAGATTATGAGTTTGCTCATATTATCGAGTTATTGAAGAGAGATGAAACATGAAGAAAGAAAGGATGTATCTAAGATAAAGTATTTATTTTATAAGTGAATAGAGAATGCGAATTCAAAAATAGGAGTACCTTAAGTATAAAAAGGGAATTGGAAGTCATTGAAACCAGTTTCAAGAGTTACTTCTAATCTATGAAAATATGAGATGTAAGAGACTTTAGAAGATACGTTTCCTAGTGGATAAAAGGTGGTCTTGGTTTATAACGGGCGTCGGAGTTCTGGAGAATTTGAAAGGGTATTACATGAGTAAAAGGTGGGGGGTGTTCTACAGGGTGGAACGATATTCTAGGGGTCGTAGAAGGGGGGTGGTAAGGGGTTTGAGGCTACAAATTCAACGATTTGCATTCCAACCAGGGTGACACACACACACACTCACACGCACGCACAAGTACAATTGCAGATCCCAAATTCCAACTGAAGGGTGCTTCTGTGGTGAGAATCACTCCAATCTGGCAGCACTATTCGAATGGGGAGTATTGATAATTTATGTAAACAATGATGACAGTTGGGAGTGAAGGGTGCTTCTAGTGGGTGTAGTATTGTAGGAGCTAGGTAAGCAACAAGGATAGTATATAGCTATTTATATACTATTCTATATACTATACATAGCAAGCAATGCTGGAGAGACTAGATTTGTCTTTTACAAGTGGCTCGGCCGATCGTATACAGCCAAATTTGCAGTTATGTAGTGGGGACATTGGAGTGGTAATGCGTTGGATAGGAATCCTCCCAATTATGGTTGTTATAGAGGTTATATCCAGAGATTTCGGATTTGAAATCGTGAGGGAACTCGGCTCCACTGATTTTATTGAGACTGGTATACTTCCATATTTGAATTTCTATTGTTATTGGAGATCATGTTGTGCTGATCAATATTGACGGTTGGAATAGGGTGGATAGGGAATATGAGAGGGTAAATGTGCATTGGGAAAATAATCTATTTTCTAAAATTATTTGAAATAGTACTTTACGTAACAAGTCCGGTAACGATAATTTACCGCATAAGTATGATTGTTTCTGCCCGAAACGTAGTTGAGGGCAGAATTATCATACGAATGCGGTAAATACATTACCGTACAAGTTACGTACAATATTTTTCTTCATACTTATCTGAGAAAGAATAATATTGCTGAGAAACAGAAACTATTACCTGCTGCTGCTCGAGCTACTGCATTCTATAAACATGGCCTAGCCCGTAGCGCCTAGTTCATAGCAGACAGACCCTTCGAGCTCAAATAAAATAATCAAGGCCTAAATTATAAGATTTCAGATGAGTTCTTATAACTTGAAACTCCTTAAATGAGTTCTTCAATTATTTGAGTTAGTATATTAATTACTCAGATGATATTACGACTCAGTAGAGTCCTAACATACTCGACTGTAAAGAGAACATAATGATCTCTTTACAGTATAGTATGCTGTAATGAAAATCACATGTTTTCTTGTTCTGCAAACAGCTGTTAACCGGCTTGATTTGATGCATGGAAAACAGTTGTAATTGAGTAAGTATGACAAAAAAGGTTTTAAGGACATTTTTGTCCTATTGGGGAATTAGAGATTTTAGGTTGACATTCACAACAAGTATTCTCTCTCTCAGTCAGTCTGCAAACTCATCAAACTCTGTCCCTATTCATCTCTACAATACAGGGAAGATATCTTGTAAATTTTCACAGATCTTTAATTAAGTTTGTAGCGTGAATGTTGATGTTGTGGATTTTTCCATAATTGAATAGACTTAAAATTTTGCCAAAAATCCAACCTTACTGTAACTTACAGCTGATGATGTGTGAGCACACACGAAAGCATGCTCCTCTAAAATATTAATTTTTATTTAATTGAAGTAGATTTTTGACAACCTTTCAAGTCTATTCAATTAATTTCACAGATATTTTTCGAAAATCATGAAATATTCGAAACTCTTCACTCCACTCCACTCTTATTGTCACACCCCATTCATTTTTCATTACCTGTTCGAATATCACTCCTATCGTTGTCATTCTCTATACTCCTCTCTCTCCTCTCTGTGTCTCTTTCTCCCTCACCTCACACTCTCTCCTCTTTTGCTGCATCAGTCAAGTCAGCGAGTGGCGTGTGTCTGTATGTACGTTTGTTTCGCCGAGGCCCAAATCCCTTAGCTCATCATCTGACAACAATGTCACTTCTAGGTATCCCCCTCCTATCACCTCTTCTCCATCACCCTCTCTGCTTCTCCACAATTCCTCCTCATACCTGTCCCATCTCTCTCTAATTCCCTCTCATCTTCTTCCACTCCTTGATACCACATAATCAACCAATCCTTGCTCCTGGTCCGTTCTCCATGTTTTCAATAATTCCCCAAGTTCCACCTATCTTCATCTCCAATTCCTCCATTCTTCCTGGTTTCTTTTTCATTCCTAATATCGCTTCTCTCTTACCTCTCAAACCCCTCCCCCCACCCATATCTTTCCTCTAACTCTAAGATCTGTGAAATACCGTATGTTGGAATCTTGAACTGTAGGATTATTCATTATATTCTTCAAATAATAACATAATACCACAGATAAAGGATAAGCATAAGTAGTTATATTTCTCAAGCTATATTTCTTGTCTCTGATAATATCCTATTATATTAAGCGAGGAATTTCTGTATTAATTTATATATCTGTTTCTTTTCATATCGGGGCACCGAGCTTCGCTCGTTATTTTTATTTATTGATAAACAGATCACAATTCTCTAAAATGATCGTGTTCATATTTCACAGCTGGCTTTATGTCATCTTATGAATTTCGGAGATGCGATATTTTGATTTTTCACATACTCACTCACTCAATAACTTTTTTACTATCCACAGCTGTTTCAGCCGAAGATGAATTATCCTTTTAATGTTGTTCAGCGAGTTTTTCCAAGGATGAAACCTTGTGCAATCGAATCTTTATATCATAAACCTACTATGTTCCAAATTTCGTGAAAATCGTTACGATTTTGAGAGCCGTTTAAAAATAGCCTGTATAATGAAAATAAATACTGTTTAATGATCAAATTTATTTATAGAGAATATTATCAGTATGTACAATACTGTATGTTGTAATCTTGAACTGTAGAATTTTTCATTATATTCTCCAAATAAGAACATAATACCATAGATAAAGGATAAGCATAAGTTGTTATATTTCGTAAGCTACATTTCTTGTCTCTGATAATACTGTATAATCATCGAATTTATTTAAAGAGAGAATATTATGAGTATGTACAATACTCTATGTTGGAATCTTGAACTGTAGGAATTTTCATTATATTCTCCAAATAAGAACATAATACCATAGATGAAGGATGAGCATAAGTTGTTATATTTCGTAAGCTACATTTCTTGTCTCTGATAATACTGTATAATCATCCAATTTATTTATAGAGAGAATATTATGAGTAGAGAAAAAGAAGCTTACGCAAATGTACATGGGGAAAAAATACTGCCTTGGACACAAGTTTCAGGTAGAACTTGTAGGCCTATGTTGTATCAGATAACATGGAACATATTTTTACTTTCAATAAATATGCTACTGTAATACGTGAATAATAATAATAATAATAATAATAATAATAATAATAATAATAATAATAATAATAATAATAAAAGCCTTTATTGGTTCCCACACTATACATAATACAAATAATATGTAGAAAGAATGAACATCTTTGCTAAACTGAAAATATTAAATAACATTACTGAATTAGCTAGCTTTTTTTTCAAATAGTCCAACTCCATTATTACTATACAAGATTAAATAAAAAGAAAATGCAAAAATGTTCTTATCATTTTATTTGTGGAACCAGGTCCTCTATTGGACATAGGCCTCTCCCAGGTTCCTCCATCTATCTCTATCTTTTGCATACACTGCCCACCTATCCCCAGTCACTTTCATAATGTCGTCTTCCCATCTGAATCGCTGTCGTCCAATTTTCCTTCTCCTCCAGCTGGGCTTCCACAAAGTTAGACTCTTCGTCCCCTGCCATCCTCCATCTAGCGACGTGACCTGCCCACATCCACTTCAGAGTCTTGATAGTCTTCAGTACATCGTCCATTTTGTTATCGCCTTGATGGATGTATTCCTAACTCTATCTAACCTCCTTACGTTCAGTATACTTCTTTCCATCGCCGTTTGAGTTCTTGCTATTTTCTGTAGTACTGCTTTCTTTAACGCCCAGGTTTGGGAGCCGTAAATAAGCGCGGAAAAACACAAGTCTTTAATATCTGTGTCTTCTTAACAGTACTATCTCCTTATTCTTGAGAATACTTTTCAATGACCAATATTTCCTCCATGCTATTGCACACCTACGTTTCACTTCTTTGTCGGTTCTGTCAGTGAAAGCAATCAGTTGTCCTAGATAATAATCTCTCTTGACCAATTCAATGAGCAGCCATCAAGTGTTTGTCTACTGTTTCCCTATTAGTCATGAGATGGTGTTTTCCCTGGATTTATAATGAGCCCCGCTTTCTCACTTTCAGCAGCCAAGCTGGTTATCATGATTTTTAGTTCTAATGGAGATTTGGAGATTTGGCGATGAGAACAATGTCATCCGCAAAACGTAAATGATTTAGATATTGTCCTTGGATA
This sequence comes from Nilaparvata lugens, assembly GCF_014356525.2. Classification (NCBI taxonomy): domain Eukaryota; kingdom Metazoa; phylum Arthropoda; class Insecta; order Hemiptera; family Delphacidae; genus Nilaparvata; species Nilaparvata lugens. The sequence continues at coordinate 35,041,833 of NC_052513.1, read as the reverse complement.
TTCAAACCATACCTATCCCACTTGAGTAACCATTACGTGAATAACCATTGATAAAGTGATGATTGATACATCATATAATTCGGACTTTCATTGAATCGCTTATTTTCTACTCTATTTAGACACAGGTATTTAGATACTATAGGAAATGTTCTTTCACACTGGATCATTGATAATGTAAGATCCAACCTGAGATCAGATAGCAGAGATTGATTGATTGATTGAGTACTTTATTCATGTAGATTACAATATATACTGGCTTATACACTTATATACAATAGCTTACAATACAGCAAAATTTTAGATGAATTTACATAATATAGACTAAGAAAATAATTATTGAACTGTATATGATATGAAAAAGCAATTTGTAATTTATAATAACTATGGATAAATTATTATATTGTTATGCATCTACATAAATTGGCGGAGCTTTGGATATATCAATGTCCATTCTTTGGAAAGAATATTAAAAATATCCTCCCCACTAACTCTCTACCAAAAGAGAGAGGGATAGAGAGATATCCATCATTAATAAGTGAGTGAAAAATGAATTCTTGCATCCTCATATACACAAGTCATTGATAATATAAGATCTAACCTGAAATCAGATAACAGAGAAAGAGAGAGATAGAGAAATATCCATCATTAATAAGTGAGTGAGAAATGAATTCTTGCATCACTTTTAACTGTCATGAATATAACATTGATGCTTCCCATTTAACCAATGCTCCACATTTAACTAACGCTGACAGTATGCCTTGAATCTCACCATAGAGGAGGAAAACAAGAGCCCGATCTTCATCTTTGTTTATGACCAAACTTTAGCAAGTCAATAACACAGAAAATGGCGGAAAGCATCGACCTCACAAGCCGAACGGCAAAATCGTCTAACGAATCTAATTTCGGCTGAATTACTGGCTTTCCTTGTTTCCATCTTCACTTTCTCTCTCACAGCCTTATTTTTGGCTACCTTCTGGCTTCTCAGTCGTTGGTGGTGGTCTCACTCTCTCTCACTCCCACATATTGTTCACTGGGTTTCTCTTCAGGGTCTCTTATACTTCTACGTTACACTGTTTCTCATTTTCCATTCCATTCTTTCATTTTCCATTTCCATCTCTATCTCACTTATAATCCTTTCAACTCATCTCTAAACTTCTCTTACTTTCTCAAGAACATACTTCTCTAGAATATTCTTTTATACTACATACTTTTATCTCCAAATTTCCCTTCCATTTTTAATAACATACTTCCTCTCTAATACTATCACTCTTACATATTCAAATACACTTACATACTACATACTTTTATCTCCAAATTTACCTTCCTTTTTTAATCACATATTTTATCTCTAATACTATCACTCTAACATATTCAAATACTCCAACATACTACATACTTTTATTTCCTAACTTCCCTTTCTTTTCTAATTTCTATCTCCCCATTCGCTAAACTCCAACTATTTTCTGTCAATTCGTACCTATCGTGATCTTTCTCACATCTTCCTGTTCTCCTCTTGTTCATCATAATCCTCTCATAATATACATACTTTCATCTAAATTCCCCTTTCTTCTCTAATTTTTTATCTATTTGTTCAATCATCCTCCATTACTTTCTTCAAATTCGAACCTGTCCTGCATTTTCTAATATCATTATGTTTCCCTCCTGTTCATTATAATCCTCTCTCACTACATTATTTTATCTCTGAACTTCCCTTTTTTTCAATAATGATCTGTTTTTTGTCTCATCTTCCATCAAATTCTCTCAATTCGTACTTGTCCTGTTCTTTCTCATCCTGTTATCTTCTCTTCTTTCCTCACTTTTCCTTCTTCACCCTCACTTTTCCTCCTTCCCAATCACCTCCTATCCCTCCTCACCTTTCCTCTATATACCTTCTCCTCCTCTACATCTCACATTCTCCATTTTCCCTTGTTTTCCATTTTCCATTTATTGCTATCGAAGAGAGATATGAAACCTATTGGAAACTGATTCTTGTGAGAGCAGACTGGAAAAAGAGAAAGGCGAGAAAGACTAGAAGAGAGAGAAGATGTAGAAGAGAAGGCGTGACAACCAAAGAGAAAGTTATCGGAGAATGAAGAGAAAAATCATTGACAAGAAAAAAGGAAGTAATGAAGAAAATAAGAAGAATATTGAGAAGAAGAGGAAGACTGAAAGAAGAGAAAGACTGAAGAAGAGAGAAACTGTAGAAGAGAAGGCGCTGCATTTAAGGAGAAAGTCCTTAGTTTTCCGTTTTCGTTTGTTTTCCGTTTTCCATTTATTGCTATCGAAGAAAGAGATAAGGAACCTATTGGGAACTGATTCTTGTGAGAGCAGACTGGAAAAAGAGAAAGAAGACAAGACAAGGCAAGAGAGAACATGTAGAAGAGAAGACGCGGCAACCAAAGATAAAGTTATCGAAGAATGAAGATAAAACTCATCGACAAGAAGAAAGGAAGTAATGAAGAAGAGGAGAAGATCATTGAAAAGGAGAGGAAGACTGAAAGAAGATGAAGACTGAAGAAGAGAGAAACTGTAGTAAGTTATCGAAGAATGAAGATAAAAATCACCAACAAGAAGAGAGGACGTAATGAAATGGAGATGGAAATATTATGAAGGAAGAAAGGGAAATAATGGAAGAGGAGAGGGAAATTATTGAAGAGGTCCAAGGAGGAACAGAGAGGAAGGTTTTAATGATCTATGAGGAGGTGGATTATGTGGAGGGAAGATAGGCTGATATCTGGTCTCTGGTGTTTTCTGGGATACGAGGCCATGTTATGTTGACTCCCCTGAGATTATTATCCCCTCCACAATTGGGGCGATAAAGAAAACCCATGATGGAAACATGAATTTCAGATGTAGATGAGAGTGTTGGGGATGATATCCCGAAAATGTTGAATGTCACACATGGAGGATATCGTGTTTTGAAGAGTTATTAATATCAAATTTATTAATTTTGCTAAACGGAATACGTACAAACTGAGTGAATATAACACATATCGTATGAACAATATATCGCACAAATTGTACATTGGATAAAACCATAGTCAAACAATAGCGTAAGTAGATATCCCATGATATAGGCAATTTATGTCGCATCTTTTACTGTTATCTCAAGCCGATTACTGTTGATTATTGTCAATTTTCACTGTTTTGTTGGGGTGATAGTGTATGAACGGCACAATTTGAGAGACTACCAGCTTCACACAGCTGCATAGGAAAGAACTACGTGAAGTATCGGCTTGGGATAACAGTAAAAGTTGCGACATAAACGCCCTGTACCATGGGATATCTACTTATGTTATCGTTTCTCTATGATAGAACCTTTTCACGCCCCAGAAAAAACACAATATAAGTGTTGGCAGTGAACGCAGATATAGTGAGGTCCACGTTATAATGACAGTATTTGATCAACTTTGGTTTTGCTATCCTTGTCTATCATTCGACAAAGCCGGTGGTGCTATACTTTTCTAGGTCCACAACGATGCCAATTATGTTTTTGACGGTGTAGAAATATAATTAATTAATGCAGAGAATTGGCATCGCTATTCTTCTATCTTTATCCACTGCCATTATAACGTGGACCACACTATAGTTACTAAATTTATACTGAGACATAATTTTTCCATCAATTGGATTGTGAAGGGAGCGAAACAAATCCAATCAAGTGGATGATAATTCAAATTACAAAAATGTTTAACAGTTTATTTCTTAATTGAAAGTTTCTGAATTAGTCAACAAATTTGATTTAATCATCTTTGTGTTGAATATATTCCAATAATTCTCTGTAGTTTTTCAAGCTTCGACATGAGCTCTTCTTCATAGTATTGAATGTACGCTATACTGAGGTCCACGTTATAATGGCAGTAGATAAAGATAGAAGAATAGCGATGCCGATTCTCTGCATTAATTAATTATATTTCTACACCGTCAAAAACATAATTGGCATCGTTGTGGACCTAGAAAAGTATAGCACCACCGGCTTTGTCGAATGATAGACAAGGATAGCAAAACCAAAGTTGATCAAATACTGTCATTATAACGTGGACCTCACTATAGTGAGTTTATTTATTTGGTATCCCCTTCTTTCTTTAGTTCAGTATAAGCATTAAGATGAAAAATGAAGTCGAAACTGTATTTTGTGATGAATTTATGCTGATTTTGGAAATTTGTGTATTGCAGGTAAGAGAGCTGCGATAAAATCGAGCTTGCTGATTTCCTTAGTAACCACCCAACCGTAAGTTTCACTTCATTAGCGTAGTGTAGTCCGACATTTTTCGTCCTTTAACGAGTCTTCCGCCGTATCTTCCTCCTCCTCCTCATTCTCAATCTCCACCTTCTCCTCCTCTCCCTACTCCTCCTCCTCCTCCTCCTACTCCTCCTACTCCACCTACTCCTTATCTCTCTCCTACTCCTCCTCCTCCATCTCCTCATCCTACTCCTCCTCCTCTTCCTCGTCCTCCTCCTCCTCCTCCTTCTCCCCTCGCTCCTCCTCCTCCTCCTCCTCCTCCTCCTCCTCCTCCTCCCCTCCTCTTCATACTGGTCCTACTCATCTCCATCTCATATTAATCAATTATTTGATCTTATCTACCTATATAATTATTTTACTTTATCAATTTTCTGTTTTTTTCTCTTAAATATTCATATTGATTAAAACTTTTACAATATTTCCATTAATAAATAAATCCTTAGTTTAAATAATGAAATCAACGTTTTGGTAGAGTTAGTGGGGAGGATATTTTTAATATTCTTTCCGAAGAATGGACATTGATATGTCCAAAGCTCCGCCAATTTATGTAGATGCATAACAATATTCATTGTTCCGGAGCGCAACCAACAAAGTAATAATAGCCAGAATGATCGCCAACGTTCGTAACGGACAGGCACCCTAAGAAGAAGATATAATATAATATAACAATATAATTATTATCTATAGTTATTATATTACAAATTGCTTTTTCATATCATAAAATACAGTTCAATAATTATTTTCTTAGTCTATATTATGTAAATTCATCTATAATTTTGCTGTATTGTAAGCTATTGTATATAAGTGTATAAGCCAGTATATATTGTAATCTACATAAATAAAGTACTCAATCAATCAATCAATCAATCACATTTCACATTTTTGTGTCCAATACTACAACTCTAGAATATTTCCTAATATGAGTGAACTTTGATTAGAAATGGAATCTTTGATAGATTTTTTCGTCTTCTCTTCATGATTACTTCCCACTTCATACGATTTTCTCTTATCTTCTCTCTTTTTCTCCTCTTTATTTACCTCTTCCTTTTTCTTGGTCATTCTTATATTCACTCATTGCACCTCCTGTCTATACTCTTCCTAACCTTCCTATTTTCCTCTTCTCATCAATGATTCCATTTTCTCACCCCTCCACCATTTTCTTCACCTGCTTCATCTCCTACTCCTCTCCTTCTCCTTCTTCTTCTTCTTCACACGAAAATCAGATAGACAACCGTTGGCCCGTGTCGAAATTGTTTGCCCTACTGGAATCACCTTCACTCCAGACCTCTCTACTCTTTCAACTTCTACTCCTTCGCCATCTTTCCCTCATCCTCCTCCTCCTCCTCCTCCTCCTCCTCCTCCTTCTTCTCCTCCTACTCCTACTCCTCCACCTTCTCCTCTTTCTAGAGAAGCTGAGAAGATATCTTCTGGACCACTCAAGATCCAGGAGTTCATTCTGCCTGCTTAATTCTTAATCTGATCCTCCTCCACCTCCTCCTCTACCCCTCCCTCTTCTGCACCCATTTTCGCCTCCTTCGCCGGGCGCTCTAATCTTATTCATGACCTTTCTTCACTTCTTCACCTCCCTTGCACCCTCATTGCAAGTCTTACTTGTTTCTCCAATTCATGTAGCAATCTTCGGGCTTAGTAAGTTAGGTACTTCTATCAATCCTATCACTTCCTTTTTTTGTTTGTTTTATTACTTCTTCTTCTTCTTTTTCTTCTCCTTCTTCTTCTCCTTCTCATTCTCCTTTTCCTTCTCCTTCGCCTTCTCCTGATTCCCCTGATTTTCTTCTTTTTTTCTCTTTCACATCGATTCCATTTCTATTGATGCCCTATATTCTTTTCGTTTTGTATAACCGTCTAGTCATTTCCATCTTCTTTCTATTCCCACTGTATCGTCCGTCATTTCTTCCTCACCCTCATGTTCAATTTTTCTTCCATATTATTCTCCCTGATTTATTCTTCGTTTCACCTGTTTTCGTAATATTTCTTATAATTTGATACAGTTCTTTCCAAAGTCAATTATGATGTTGAATACTCTTCTCCTCTAATTATTCTTTTTCCTCTTCTCCTTATTGTTATTTTTATTCCCTTTCTCATTGTATTCTCTAACCCTTCCTAACCCTTTGTTCAATTTCTTTTTTTCCATATCATTCTCCCTGCTTTATTCTTTGTCTCACCTGTTTCCGTAATATTCATATTCAATACAGCTCTTATCAAAGTCAATCATGATGTTGAATACTCTTTATCTCCAATTATTCCATCCTTCTTCTCTTGACTAACAACGTTCATATCTCAGTCATATTTCTCCCCCTTATGCTCTTCGTTCAATGAACGTTCTTCGTTTCACTTCGTTCAATGAATCATACGTTTTTAAGTAATAGACTCCTCAAACAACATATCCCTCAATATCGAAACATAAAAGTGTCAAATATAATTGAATAGTTTTTGTATATTGACTCTATTCTCCCAAATATCCATCCTCTACTCTATAATGAGGACATAACCAACATTTTGATTTGGACAGTATAATATAAATTGGAAATGGGACAGTTTTGGGCATGAGCCTGTTGTGCCTTTCCTCATGTCAAGTATTTGTTCACAATATGAATAAATAAATAAATAAATAATACACTTCCTTCTTAGTCTCTCTTCAAGTTTCTTCAACTATTGTACTCCTGTTTATCTCTTTTTCCTTCTTCGCTTCCTCTGAAACAGTTTTGTCGAGATGGTCCTTCTTCTCACTCTAACTTTCCCTACCGAACTCATCCCTTTTTTCTGTTACTACTCACACCTCACTCTACTGAATTCCTCCTCATTCTACTCCTTCCATTGTACTGTATTTCTTTCAACGTATTCCCTCTCTCACTCTCTCTTGCTCTCACTCTATCTCTCCCTTTCCCACTATCACTCACTCTCTCGCTCTCTTTCCACTCTCCTTCTCACGCAATCTTTCTCTTCCATCCTCTCTCCATTTCTCTCTCTTTCTTCCACTTTTGATCTCTCTCTCACCTCCCACATCCTATTCCAGCACAGCCGAAGTTATTTACGCTGTGTGCTCATATTTAATTCCTGGTCACTTCTCGCGAAGTAAGTGTTCGCGGCTCGCTTCATACCTTTCCCCAACTTATTCTCTTGAAACACCTCTGAACAATTCTATCCTTGGATTCTTTCCTATACTATGAGGTGCATTTGAGAAACACAGTCCAACAATTTATTCTTTGATATCCCTCTATTCTATGGTGGTGCAATCGAGAAACACCTCCACACAATTCTCTCCTTGTATTCTGTTCTCGTCTATTGAGGTGCATTCTCTTTAGATTTCGAAGGTGTAACTGTGTGAGGGTTTATAGCATCGTAGACTTTCTGGAAGCTTGTGAGCTTCTATTAAGCTGCGTACACATATACGCGCTTCCAACCCGCACCGAGCACGCTCCGCCCTCATACCGCCCTCGTTTCTCCATCGCACCGCAGTCGCTCCGCCCCCGCTCTGCAGTCGCACCCATCATGAACGTTACGGAAGATGTTAGCTCTTCTCGCGTTCCACTCTTGCTCCCCGGTCGATCATCAATCGCTCTGCTCGAGTGACGGTCGGTTGCGGAGCAGAGCGAAAGTCTTTACGCACCTTTATGTACTGTTTTTAAACTGTTTTCACTACTTACTATGGTGTCGTGTGTTATTCCAGAGTTTTATTGTTATTTAATGAAGGTTAATTATTTAATGAATGAACTACATCTTGTTAGTTTTGTAATGAGAGTTTGTATTGATTCCTTGATCAATGACATATCAGTCTTTTTTCAAAGTTATTGTGACTGTAAAGGTGCGTACAGATATACGCGCCGCGAACATGATCAATTCACTTTTAATCAGCTGACTATATCTGTATTTTTACAGAAACGGTAAGATACAGATATAAAAAGTTTGGCATCAGCTGATTATATCAGCGTATATCTGTACGCACCTTAACTGTTCTATAGTGAGGTCCACGTTATAATGGCAGTGCACGATTGACAATGGTGTTGCCATCCTTGTCTAACATGCAATAAAACAGATAGCGCTATCTCTCTCTAGCTTTTCAATGTTGTCAGTTGGCCAGAAATATTTTTTTCCACTTTTGACAGTGACTGTATAGAGGTAAACAAACAATCCTCAGCCGCCATGATTTATTTTGATTTATAACAAAATGCTAAAGTAGAGGAGTCCTATAATTGATTTTAAATAATGTATCTTTGAATAAATTGATTAATTTTTCAGATATCACCGTACGAGAAACACAATTTATAATTGAAATGACACATTAAAAGTTAATAATTCCTTCTTCTTCTTCTTCTTCTTCTTATTTTGATTTATAACAAAATGCTAAAGAAGAGGAGTCCTGAATTGATTTTAAATAATGTATTTTTGAATGTATTGAATAATTTCAAGATATCACGGTACGAGAAACACAAATTATTTTTGAAATGACACTTTAAAAGTTAATAACTTTGAGACCATCCTAGACTTTGTCCATGCTTACTGGAATAGGTTAGGTCTACACTTGTACCGGTATAAATAATATTGAGAGGTTTTTTGGGATCACTTTCGAATTGCATTATGGAAAAGTTGGCATTACTTTCAAATTCTAATTTCATTTAGGAGAAAAGAACCAATAAACACTGTGATTTACGTAGAATATCCTACACTGTTGTTCTTCTTATCATAAATCTAGGGAAAATTATATTTTGTTGTAATGGAGAAAAAGAGAAATTGGAAAGAGATAAACGAAGAATAATACGGATTGTAAGATAGCAGAAAGACAGGAGAGAGAGAGCATCCAAAGAATAATTCACGCACAACAAGTATGATTTATTTTATTTATTTATATTTTTTAAATAAAAGAAACACTGATTGGGAGAGAAAAACTGAGAATACTCCTTGTACTCTTTCTCTCCCAAATTCAGATAACATGTTTAAAAGTCCAAAATAGGGTTATGATTTCACTTTACTAAAATTTAGTCCATTTTCACTTAAAAACAACGGAAACTAAGATTTTTTAATTTTGACGGTTGAAAACAGAATAAAAGACAAAAATATCACACTCAAATCACCATTAATTGGAAAATTTTTGAGTAATTTTACAAAATTTAGAGCCAGAAAAAACACAACTCACTATTCAGCACAGCTGATTTTATTGATAAGATTGAATACACAACTTCAAGAACACATCATTTTATGTGACGTGTAAAAATTGAGACTACTCCGTCACTATCTCTACAACCCCCCAGTCCACCTTCACATCCGCCCTACCCTGAAATACTCCTTGAATGAAACAAAAATAGTAGCAGGTTCTAAGAGGGGTGAGGTGTATGCTGAGATACCCGCCCCCTCTCAATCACTGGATCAGATAGAGGACAGTGAGGATATAGTGAGGTCCACGTTATAATGACAGTATTTGATCAACTTTGGTTTTGCTATCCTTGTCTATCATTCGACAAAGCCGGTGGTACTATCCTTTTCTTGGTCCGCAGCGATGCCAATTATGTTTTTGACAGTGTAGAAATATAATTAATTTATGAAGAGAATTGGCATCGCTATTCTTCTATCTTCATCCACTGCCATTATAACGTGAACCTCACTATAGAATGTAACATTCAATACTCTCTGGTAGAGGATGATAGAAGTACCTGAGGCCCCTAGAGGGTGTAAGGGGTACATCAACCCCCCTAAATAGATTCAGAAGGGGTCACCGCACCCCCCTTAACTTCTGGAGCAGTTAGGGGGTGACAGGGGTACCATAGCCCCTTCAGGAGATGTGAGGGGTACATAAACCCCCCTAAATAGATTCAGAAGGGGTCACCGCACCCCCCTTAACCTCTGGAGCAGTTAGGGGGTGACAGGAGTACCATAGCCCCTCCAGGAGATGTGAGGGGTACATCAACCCCCCTAAATAGATTAAGAAGGGGGTCACCGCACCCCCCTTAACCTCTGGAGCAGTTAGGGGGTGACAAGAGTACCATAGCCCCTTCAGGAGATGTGAGGGGTACATCAACCCCCCTTAATAGATTCAGAGTGTGTAGGTACCCCAACCTCTGGCACATTTAGGGGGTGAAATGGGTACCCCATAGACCCTCAGGAGATGTGAGGGGTACCTTAGCCTCCTATAGTGAGGTCCACTTTGTAATGACAGTATTTGATCAACTTTGGTTTTGCTATCCTTGTCTATCATTTGACAAAGCCGGTTGTACTATGCTTTTCTAGGTTCACAACGATGCCAATTATGTTTTTGACAGTGTAGAAATATAACTAATTAATGCAGAGAATCGACATCGGTATTCTCCTATCTTTATCCACTGCCATTATAACGTGGACCTCACTATAGATAAATGTGAGGGGTACCTCAACCCCCAAATAGATTCAGTGAGGATAGGTTGGAAGTGATTTGTTAGGACTGCATGCCCATTAGAGTGAGGCAGACAGACAGATGGACCAAGTTCTACTCTGAGACTGAGCTGGCGAGTGTGTGTTTTCAGGGACAAAGAGAGGAAAAAACGGGTGAGAAAGAAGAGGAAGATGTGGGTGGAAAAGGAGTGGTAGGAGGATGAAGGAGGGAGTGACAGGAGGGATGGTGGGAGGCCTCAAGAGGTTATCATGGTTCCCGCGTCTCATTCCTTTTCCTGAATGTTGAGACGTCGACGGATCTTCCCGAACCTCCGTTTTTTCTCCTTCATCTACTCCACTCTTCTTCCATTTCTTGGAAGGGAAATTCCTCTTCTCGTTATTCGTCTTCTTCTCCTCCTTCTTCTTCTCCCTCTCCTTTTTTTGGTAGAGAGTTAGTGGGGAGGATATTTTTAATATTCTTTCCGAAGAATGGACATTGATATGTCCAAAGCTCCGCCAATTTATGTAGATGCATAACAATTTAATTATCTATAGTTATTATATTACAAATTACTTTTTCATATTATATACAGTTCAATAATTATTTTCTTACTCTATATTATGGAATTCATCTATAATTTTGCTGTATTGTAAGCTATTGTATATAAGTGTATAAGCCAGTATATATTGTAATCTACATAAATAAAGTACTCAATCAATCAATCAATCCTCCTTCTTCTGTCTCCTCTTCTTCTTAATCGTCTTCCTCCTCATCTACCGCCTCATCCTTCTCCTCTTCCACCTTCTCCTCCTATTTCTTCTTCTCCTCCTCGTCATCATCGTCCTCCTCCTCCTACTTTCATTCATATTCTTCTCCTTATTTTTTCATCTCACCTCTATATCTCCTTCAATAAACTTTTTCAACCTGTCTTCCTCTTCATTCTCCTGCATGAACAAAGCTCTTTCCTCTCTTCTATCTCTTGTCCATTTTCTCCTTACATGAAGAAAAGCTTGTCCAAGTCACTATCTCTCTCATTCGTTTACATTTCATCTATTCCTTCCTCCTTCTCATCTCCGAATCACCTCATTCATCCAAGTTTATTCTTGAAATAAATTTCATCTCATATTGTTTCTACGTTTCTTCATTCTTATGCTTTTCTCACCCCCTCATGAAAGCCATCTTCTCCATGATCTCATCTAAAGGTGCGTACAGACTTTCGCTCTGCTCCGCAATCGAACGTCACTCGAGCAGATCGATTGATGATCGACCGGGGAGCAAAAGTGGAACGCGAGAAAAGCTAACATCTCCCGTAACGTTCAAGATCGGAGCGTGTTGGAAGCGCATATATTTGTACGCACCTTTAGAAACTTTTCTCATCTAACTTATCCGTATACTAGGAGTTCACTTTTATTGATCTTCTGATAATTATAATATCATATTTTATCTCATTCAATTTCCAATATTTTATCATCCCTATATCATCGAGTTCTTCCCCAAAATCTATTCTATTTCTCCACAATCTATTCTCCTATACAATCAATCAATTCCTCTCTATCTTGAATTGAATAGACTTTGAATGTTGTCAAAAATCCACTTAAATTAACTGACGCTGATGATGTGTGAACACACACGAAAGCATGCTCCTGTAGAATATTTAAATATCAATTTTTACTTTCCTTGTCCTATTACCATAGGTGAGGAAAGTATTGCTTTCCGAAAAAAATTAAGGTACCCCAATTTCTAAATTTCTATACGTTTCAAGGTCCCCCGAGTCCAAAAAAGTGACTTTTGGACACGATATCTCATCTCCCAAAAGACGGAATAAATTGTAATTGTGGAACTTGAGGTCCTTATACACCATAAGTATCCGACACGAACAATTTCGATCAAATGCGATTCAAATGGCAGCTAAAACGGCGAGAATGTTGACAAAAACAGGGTTTTTTTCGCGATTTTCTCGAAAACGGCTCCAACGATTTTGATCAAATTCATATTTTGAATAGTCATTGATAACCTCTATCAACTGCCACAAGTCCCATATCTGTAAAAATTTCAGCAGCACCATCTATGCAAAGTTTGATTTTAGATTTCCAATTATCAGGTCTCAGATATGATTTAAACGGAAAATTCCGAGTGGAAAAGATTGAGCATTAAAATCTCTTCAATTAATGTCCAGTAACATTTTCACCTAAAATTGGAAATAAGCTTGACATTTGAGAAAATGTGATTATTCAATGTTTGCAACAGTTGATTCTATTAAATCATTCACTATGAAGAGATAGCAGAATATCTTGTGTGTATCCAGCGTTATCGTCCTGTCACCAGCTGGCTCAGAACTTTGGATAGTAGACTTGAGATGCGCGGGAACACTAGCGTCAGGTGGTCAATTTTCATAACGGCAAGGAAAGTTGTGTAAGTGCGCCACACCAGATTTTTATTCAATTGAAGTGGATTTTTGACAACATTTTAAGTCTATTAAATTATGGATGAGTTCCACAACATCAAACATTCACGCTACAAACTTGATTAAAAATCCTCTCTATCCATCCTTATTATGTCGTACTTCCTTCAACCATGTGATTGTGAAACAGTATATGATTTTAAGATTTTTGAACTATTTCATTTTCCCTCATTTCAGTGCCCATATAACGTTTCAATGACTCCCTCAAAGCTATTCCAGAAATCGATGCTATGAAAATATCGTATCGTTCCCAAACAGGCGAAGAAATGAAATGACTACCTGGCAATCGGTGATTATTCTAATGCTTCCAATGCTCGTTACTCTTAATGGGATCATCTCTTTATAAGATTTCGACTTTTGAGAGATGAAATAGAAAGTAGATTGAGCAGACTGTACAAAAAGAGGCAATTGGAAGGAAAGTATCAGCGGTGATGAGAGAAAGAAAGTTGGAAGGGGAAAGAGGGGTAAAGATAGGATAAGGGAAAGAATGAGAAGAAGGGGAAGCATGTGGTGGAAGAGGGGGGAGGAGGAGAAACAGCAGGAGAAGGAGGAAGAAAGAAGAGTGAGAAAATGGAAGAGAATACCAAAGAAATCTAGCAAAAACCCCATGGAGAAGGATGGTGATGGGAAAATATTGGAGAATGAGAAGAAAGGGAAGCTGGTGGAGGAGAAGGAGGAGGAGGAGAAGAATCAGAAGAAGAAGGGGATGGAGGGTGAAGAGAAAAAAGAGTGGGATGATAGAAGAGATTACCAGAGAAATCTAGAAAAAACCCCATAGAGAAAGATGGTGATGGAAAGGAATTGGAGAAAATCGAAGAGAGGAAAAGATATGAATAGACAGAGATAATGGATGGATGCTGAGAAGAAGAAGTGGAAATGCGATAAATAGAAGAAAACAAACAGCAATGAATTTGATAAATATTTGTATTTGTTTGTTTATTCATTTTCAATAAAGAATAATGTTAAAAAACGTTAGTTATATGATAAAATAATTCCAGGTAAGAAGGAGAAAACCAAATGGAGAGGAGAATTTGTTGGAACACGATGAATGATAAAAGAAAGGTGAGTAGAGAAGACGAATAGCGGAATTCAAAATCAAGCAGAATTAAGTAAACAAGTGGGAACAATAGGAGGTGAGAGAGAAGAAGAGCTTGAAAAATGGGAAAAGATCCAGAGGATGAAAGAATATTATAAAATAGGAAAAACATAAGAATGATGATCGAGATTGAGATGAAAATAAGGTAGAGAACATTACAGAAAGGAAGAGAGAAAGTGAGAGAAGGTTGCAGGAGAAAGAGATGGAGAACAAGAAGGAGAAGAAGAAGAAGAAGAGAAGAGAGAAAGAGAATGTTGAAGGAGGAGAAGAAGAAAAAAAAGATTAACAGGATGGAAGAACATTCAAGGTGAGAAGAAAAAGATATTCTTGAATAGCCTTTTAATACAGGAGTTATACGCAAGAACGGTCGACGTGGATCAAGACATCAATGGGAAAGGTTCCTTCAGAATGCCCTTCAAACGTCAGCAAATCGAGCAAAATGTCTGCCTGGAGGGTTGTGAGGGGGTTGATTTGAAAGGGGGTTAATGGGGGATCAGTTAAAAAGAGGAGGAAAATATCCCTTGGAAACGAGCTCGGCGTTGAAATTGAATGGGTTCCGTGGAGGAATGAGTCGTCACAGATTCAAGATTTAGAAATCGTGGGTTGGAAAAGGCGGTAATTGAAGGTCCGCCATTGAAGGGTGTCACAGCTCATCGACCAATCACGTAGCGTTATCAGTTTTGCACTATTTTCTGGTTATCATTTAGGAAATTTTAAGTTACAAATTATTTGTTGAGAATTGATTTTGTCTAATATTGGAGGAATATGAATATTGATCTCATTTTCTTTGATTGATAGGGAACATTATACTAGTTGAGTATGTTGATATTGATGATTCTTCGTCAATCCAAGCACCAACTCTGTAAACAAAGCCATAGTGCATTTTGGTGACGTCAGCACAGGTAGGGCTCCTACACCAATAAAGATACTAGCTGATATAGATCAGCTTAAATCAACAAAATTTTATTGGTGTAGGAGCCCTACCTTTGCTGACGTCACCAGAATGCACTATGGCTCTGTTCACGGAGGTAGAGATCCAAGTCTTTCGTATCTAACTTGCGTTTGAATGAACCGCCCAATATGGGCGTGTCTTGTCTCGGCCAATGGCAGGCTTTCACCCGGATTGGTCACCTAATTACTGATCACATGACTCTTTTAAATGTACATAAATTTCATTGTTGCTTAATGCTGATTCATTCCACTGACTTTTGATTACGGTGTTCTGTGTAACAACCGGAACTGGTTTCTAGCGATCATGATGATATTCAATTGACTGTGACAATGTTTATTCATGTGATCCATCAAGAAAATTACACTCAACTCAACACGTATGTAACACATAATCAATCCTCTAATCAAGTATTTTAATGAAGTTGGTAGCTCTTCTCTCATGTGCTGTAAAGGTACAGTGAACTGCTTCAAGTAACATAATATAATATCCAAAGAGTATAGTATCTTACGTCACATAGACGGGAAGGGGCCTTTTGCAGGCGAGAACGATGTTTCTAGTCGAGGCGTTAGCCGAGACTAGAATTTCATTCGAGCACTGCAAAAGACATTCACGTCCAAGTAACGTACACTATTTTTTGTCCTAATAATCTAGAGAAGAATAATTGAGAAATAGAAAACATTACATGCTTGTGCTGGAGCTACTACATGCATTCTATAAACATAACCTAATTTATAAATTCCGAATCAGGCATTTTTTGGAAGTTGACAAAACTTCCACCTGGAGCGCTGAAGGTGGTTTTTTGTAGCAGTTCTGCTGTTCGTATTTGGAACTAGGGAACATACCCGACTGTGAAGAAAACATTTGGGTTTCATTACAGTAGAGTATGCTGTAATGAGAATCATATGTTTATTTGTTCTGCAAACAGCTGTTTACCGGCTTGATTTCATGCATGGATAACTAGTAGTTCTGTGAACAGTAGACCTCACGCAGTATTCTCATCCACAAGTACCTGATTGAAACTATAGACCTTATGGAAATACAGCAATAGACTGGCTTCTCCACACATCTGTGTAATCACTTGTCAGCTGATTTATGATGAATAATTCTATAGTGTGATTCCTTCTCTAATATTGGCGTATGAAGGAGGCTCCTTTTTCCTTTTATATTATCCTTGAAATGCAAAATTTTCAAGAACCTTGTATATACGTCGACGCGCAATTAAAAAAGGAACATACCTGTCAAATTTCATGAAAATCTATTACCGCGTTTCGCCGTAAATGCGCAACATATAAACATTAAGAGAAATGCCAAACCGTCGACTTGAATCTTAGACCTCACTTCGCTCGGTCAACAATTAAGATTGAATGACTATGACAAAACAAATGTAGTGAACTTGATGATTAATCAAGACTCTACTGTAATTTTGAATACTTATCAACTACTATTTGTTGACAATAGTTACCGTTATGCTCTCTCCCTTTAATACCGGTGAAGTTCAAAAGCAAGCAAGTGTTTTGGTAACACTTGATATCTGCTTGAATTTCTGAGACTCTTGAGCGCTAAATTCCTTTGTCAGTCTTTCTCTCATGTTCCCTCATTCTCTCTCTCTCTTACTCTCTTTCCCTTCCCCAACATTTCATATTCATCCTCTCTCTCTCCCTTCATATCCTATCTTATTCACTATCTCCTTCTCTCTCTTTCTCTCCCTTCCTTATCCTCTCTCTTTCTCACCCTGTCTCTCTTTCTCGTGACGTCTGTTGATGACGTCTCCCTGTTTCTCACCCTGTCTCTCTCATTCACTCTTTCTTTCTTTTTCTTCTTTATCTTTCCTCATTACCTCTCTTCTCTCTCTCTTTCTTCTTTCTTTTTGGTAGAGAGTTAGTGGGGAGGATATTTTTAATATTCTTTCCGAAGAATAGACATTGATATGTCCAAAGCTCCGCCAATTAATGTAGATGCATAACAATATAATAATCTATAGTTATTATATTACAAATTGCTTTTTCATATCATATACAGTTCAATTATTTTTTTCTTAGTCTATATAATGTAAATTCATCTTTAATTTTGCTGTATTGTGAGCTATTGTATATAAGTGTATAAGCCATTATATATTGTAATCTACATAAATAAAGTACTCAATCATCAATCAATCAATCATCAATCTTCCCATCTCTGTTTCTCTCTCGTGACGTCTGTTGATGACGTCTCCCTGTTTCTCACCTTGTCTCTCTCATTCACTCTTTCTTTCTTCTTCATCCTCTCTCATTTTCTCTCACTCTCTTTCTTCCTATCTCTGTTTCTCTCTCGTGACGTCTGTTGATGAGCAGAAACAAGTCTAGTAATGATTTATGAGGCAGGTTTACTCCCTAAACCAGGAGGCCTTCTCAGTAGTAGTGCAGCAGCTAAGTGTATGCCGCATGAATTTTCTATTGAAAATCTGATCTATACAGCAAGCCCCGGCGAAAGCCTACTCCTCTATTGCTTGCCTCTGCGTGCACTTACACTCAGCTGCATCTTTCAACTAACATCCTCCATCTTCTCCTTCTCCTTTTTCTTCTTTTTCTCCCTCTTCCTCTTCTCCATCTTTCTCATCTTCTTCTTGTTATTTTTCTGCTTTCTATCTTATTTTTTTTTCTCCCCCTGCTCTCCCTTCACATCTTCCTCCTCTCCCTCATCATTCTTCTCCTCCTCTTCCTCCTCAAAATATTCCTTTCTCTTTCTTCCACCTACTCCTTCTGTTCGTCCTACTCCTTCTCTTTCTCCACTTTATCCCACATCTCCTCCTCCTACTGCTTATCATCGTTTCACTTTCCTTGTCTAATATTTTCTGTGGTAACAGTGTGTGCAGCACCCTGTTCTCCCTCTCTTTTCCCACATTTTATTCTCTTCTCCTTCTTTTTCATCTTCTTCTTGTTATTTTTCTGCTCTCTATCTTCTTCTTTCTCTTCTCCCCCTGCTCCCCCTTCTATCTTCCTTCTCCTCCTCTTCCTCCTCAAAATTCCCTTCTCTATCTTCCACCTACTCCTTCTGTTCGTCCTACTCATTCTCTTTCTCCACTTTATCACACATCTCCTCTTCCACCTCCTCCTCCTACTGCTTATCATCGTTTCACTTTCCTTATCCAATATTTTCCTGTGGTAACAGTGTGTGCAGCACCCTGTTCTTCCTCTCTTTTCCCACATGTTATTCTCTTTTTTCTCCCTCTATCTCTATCCTACTGCTCATATTCCTGCTTCCCCCACATATAGGCTATCCTGAATTCCTTCTTGTATCCCATCTAATTCTTACATATTTTCCTTTAGTATCCTCATCATGTTCTTTCTCCTTTTATCTTTCTTTGCATATTGAATAATCACAATTCTCGCACCTTCTAACACTAACACTTTCTCTCATTTTCTCATTTAGTTTCGTCTTTCTGCTGTTTACTAACAGTTTATTCTGCTATGGCATATCATTTTCTCCTTTGTCTCGAATATTTTGTATTTTTGAGTTTTATATTTCCATATATTAAAAATAGATAATCAATTGACTTTAGAAAATTCGATTACAAACGAATTTCAAGATTTCTTCTCCATCTTGACAACGTAATCATGTCACTCTTCCTCCATCTCTCCCCCCCCACGCATTCGTATCTATCTCCCCTCCCTCATCCCCTCACGAAAACACGACGACTGGCCACTGTCATTCGTGAATTCCCGACAGGAAGCTCCCCAAGCTACCGACAATAATTTGTCATCTCTTTCGCGTCCATTGTCATGTGACAGCTACCGAAAAAAATTATCATCCTACGCATGCGTGTTAGCATGATGACCAATGGGAAAGGAGGAGGAGGACAACGAATAATGGGGGAGAAGGAGATAGAGAAGAAGAGAAATGGAAAAAATATTGAATTCCTTGACAACTTTGTTGACAACCAAGTGAGTTCCCTTCAAACATTCAGAATTCGTCATAAGTCGCATTTATGTCTCTCATTCAAATTATGCTGACAGTTATAAGTTGATTCTACTATAGAGATAACAATCAATGACATTGTACTCTTGAAGGGGTTGTCTCATGGAATGTGGTATTTGAGATGGGAAAAAACCAAAAAAATTGTGAAGTATGAGGGGTAACAATGTGTGAGACTTTGGAATTTTAGAGAGTTTGTGTCGCATCCAAGAGTGAAATCTGAGTGACGTGATGATTTGAAAGCTTGTTGAAACAAACAATCAAAAGTTTGTACTTTTGTATCTTTCTTCTATATCAGAAAGTTACTTACAGCAGTGACAAACGAATAGTAGTATTATTTCTGTATGCTGTACAGTAGAATATTCATGTGGGATGGGAGATCAAGTGTTTTGATACCTCTTAGCCTTGTTCGTATAAATTCCAAATCAATTCTACTTCCATCAACATTTCCAAATAATAAGAAAGAGTAAATAATAATTTTGAGTGGCAGCCATTCATTTTATTCCATCTGATGGGATTTATTGGTGGTGGTTGAGTAATAAGGAGAGGTAAAAGTTGTGATTGAGAGGTAAAAAGTCACTTCAGGTCACGGAATTTATAACATATTCTTACGTTGACATAGAAATAATTGGAGGTTCAACTTTGAAATAAGTAGAGACATTGGGTTTAGAACCATGATTTGATTCAAACTTATAAGAGTGCATATCATCAGTGGTTAAGTTTGCTTTTTAAGTTTGGATCAAAAATTCTCAAAGTGGCAAAGGGTTTTTCGCGATTTTCTCGAAAACGGCTCCAACGATTTTGATCAAATTTATTCCTAGAATAGTCATTGATAAGCTTTATCAACTGCCACAAGTCTCATATCTGTAGAAATTCCAGGAGCTCCGCCCCATCTATGCAAAGTTTTATTTTAGATTCCCAATTATCAGGCTTTAGATACAATTTAAACAACAAATTTTGGTGGAAAAGATTGAGCATGGAAATCTCTATAAATAATGTTTGTAACATTTTCACTTAGGAATAAAATAAGCTCGAAATTCGAGAAAATGTGATTATCCAATTGTAAACTGTTGGCAACTGTTGATTCTATTAAATCATTCACTATGAAGAGATAGCAGACCTCGTATGTCTCCAGCGTTTATAAGTAGTAGACTTGAGATGCGCGTTAACACTAGCGTCAGGTGATAAATTTCCATAACGGCAAGGAAAGTTGTGTGAGTGCGCCACACCAGATTTTTGATCTAGTATGAATTCAAAATTTCATGTTTATTTGTGTTCACACTGAAAATGGGATAAGTGAAGGAAACATGGCCTAACCTTCGCTTTGGACTGTGTCATCACCTGAATTTAACAAAATTATACAAGGATTGATTGATTTCCTGGAGATAAAATAACACAAGGATTTTTTTAGCATTTCATCTACCAATGTTTTCACATCAGTGTAGTCTGTTACTTGAATAGATGAATACGTTCATTCACGGTTCACTGCACGAGATATAGGGAAAATAAACTGATATTATAAATTTATATGGAGTATAGAAAATGTAAATTTGGAAGATTATAGAAAGATGACCGTTGAAAAATCATCTCAAACCAGACTAGGAAACAGGAAAAAAAGATTGAAGTCGGGATTACATTCCAAATTAAGAAACTAGGTAATATGCAGTAAGGCCATTCCAAAATATGCAGTAATTTTTTTTTTGTGTAGTTGAGAAGTTGATATGTGGTAATTATTCATATTGAATGGAAAAGACTAAGAAATTGTCAAACAACCACTAATTTATTGATAATTAGAAAGACCGGTTTCGGTTATTACACCATTGTCAATCCCTGATAAACCGGTCTTTCTAATTATCAATAAATCAGTGGTTGTTTTGACAATTTCTTAGTCTTTTCCATTCAATATGCAGTAATACGCATATAGCATATTGTCATTCAATGTACATTTTCAACGTAATTTCTGTTTTTGTGTTATTTTCTTTTAAATTATGACAAGTCACTTCTGACGCTTCCACATGTTGGCCCATAAAGCATAAGCTTATTATATTATAGGTGGCAATATAAGACAAAGAAAATTGTGAAACGTATTACACAACAAGGCGAAACGCGATGATTTGTTGAAGCTTGAGAAACAATGTTAAATTCATGGGCGACTCCTAGCGAAATATAGACCACAGAATTTGGTGGGTTTTGCTTGATACCGTCTTGGGAGAATGGGTTGAAAAGAGGAATGAGGAGATGAGAAGCTTGAAGATAGAAGGGAGATGGAGAAGGAGGTGAGAAGTTGCGAGGTGAAAAAGGAAGAGGAGGAGGAGGAGGAGAAGGAGGAGGAGGAGGAGGAGGAGGAGAAGGAGACGGAAAGACAAATGATGATGAGAGACGTCGGGAGAAGGTATATAAAGGGAGAAATGGGTGAAGAACGGGAATAAATTCAGGGAGGAGAAAGGTTGGTGTAGAATTGAGGCGGTGGAGATTGGAGTAGGAACGTAGAGAAGATGATGAAGAAGAGATGCAAAGATATGGAAGGAGGTAAGTAGGAGAAGAATGGTGAGAGGAGTGGGTTGAGATAAAAAGAAAGAGGAGAATGTTGGGATATATAGAATGAAGAGAAAAGAGGATACGAGAAGGATTTAGAAGGAAGCTATGAGAAAATCTAAGAGGATGATTGAGAAGGAATGCAGGAATAGAATTTGGTAAAGAAGAAAAGAGGAGGAAGAGGGTATAAGAAGGAGGATAAACGAAAGGAGAGGAACGCTACTATAGTAAGGTCCACGTTATAATGACAGTATTTGATCAACTCTGGTTTTGCTATCCTTTCTATCATTCGACATAGCCGGTGGTACTATCCTTTTCTAGGTCCACAACGATGCCAATTATGTTTTTGACAGTGTAGAAATATAATTAAGTAAAGTAGAAAATATAAATATAATGCAGAGAATCGGCATCGCTATTCTTCTATCTTTATCCACTGCCATTATTATAACGTGGACCTCACTATATGATGATGATTAAAATGGATATTGGACGAAATTATAAAAATGAGTACACCACTTATTTGAAAACTGGATTTGTCTGCTAAACAATTACCAGTTTTTAGTAAGCCTCAACCATAATTGAACTAACCGTAGCTAATTTCTCCAATTTTTGACAAATAAATGGCTGTGACATCAAATCATTTCCTTCAATGTGAATACCCATGGCTATATCATGTTCACTATTACAGATAAAGTAATTAGGGTTGAATTTGATGAAGGAGAAGGAGATTGATTGATTGATTGATTGATTGAGTACTTTATTATGTAGATTACAATATATATATATATATATATACTGGCTTATACACTTATATACAATAGCTTACAATACAGCAAAACTTATAGATGAATTTACATAATATAGACTAAGAAAATAATTATGAACTGTATATGATATGAAAAAGCAATTTGTAATATAATAACTATAGGTAATAAATATTGTTATGCATCTACATAAATTGGCGGAGCTTTGGACATATCAATGTCCATTCTTCGGAAAGAATATTAAAAATATCCTCCCCACTAACTCTCTACCAAAGTGAGGTGAAGAGAAGAAAATAAAGGAAAGTAGAAGTAAAAGAAGCAGAAGAAGAGGAAGAAGAAGGAGAAGAAGAAGAAGAAGAAGAAGAAGAAAACAGACAGACGGATAGACAGACAGGCAGACATCCGGTTCAGTAAATATACAAACTTGAGTGCTCCAGCCTCCTCTCTTATCAAAATGATCCATAATGCCGGAGCAGCGATTCAAGTGGTTTTTCTTATTTATTTTCGCCAATCTACTTGTGCCCTCAACCCCCAAAGCCCTCCACAGGGGTCTGGTACCCTCCTAGAGTGGTGTGGAATCCCCTTGAGGGGTACGCAGCCCCCCACCCACAACCACCAAGACAGGAAAACGGCGATGATAAATCCGTCTTGTCAAAATCACATCCAGCCCATTTGTTCTGTACAATCTGAACCAAGAGTCTACGGTCAGATTCATGGCGAACTGTCAGCGTTGGTGGAATGGGCAGCGTTGGAGTTGGTTGCGGAGAATGCTGACAGTAGTAAGTGAATCTCACTGTAGGCCTAGGCACTCATCACTACTAACCTAACCTCCAACAAATATTTCTCTTCCTTTTTCCCTACAAAATTCCTTCTTCCAGACTGATTTTTTCCTACATCTTAACCTATTTTCTTCCGTGTTGATGAAAAGAAAGAGAAGAGAAACTCTTATATTTTTTCGCCCCACTTGGATGTAATGGCTGGTTCTCGTGCGTCATATGGAGGCCGAAAATGATTGTTTTCTGACCAGGGCGGTAAAAGTTTTACGGCCCTAGGGCTGTAAAATAACCTTGAAGTCAGCTGATTCTGATTTGATGTGAACGTGTTTACAAAATGGTTTATGAAACGGAATCAGTTTATGCTTTTAGAATTGAATAAGTATTCTGCAATAAGATACTATCATTTTATTTGGATGAATAAAGTACAGATAGATATATGTATTATAAACTATTCAAACGATTTTCAGAGTAGGATAGAACTTCTAACCAAAACTTCCGAAGTCAAGCACAAAGTCAAAACTTCCGACAACAAGCATTGTGACGTTGACATTCAGATTGGCCAAATTTCAAGTGTGCTAAAACAGCTGATCAAAAAACTTTTCATTATTCGTGTTTATTATTCAATAATAATTAAAACGTCATAATAATATCATCTGATTGTCATTTAAAAGAATAAAAAAGTATAAACTCAACTCTTACATAAATGAACATAATTTTTAGTTTATTTAGACAAATCAGAATAAAAAAATAAAATCTTGGACAATTCCTGATATTCAGATTACCTCTTTGCTAGAGCTATGACCTTCCATTTTTGCTTTCGAAGTGCCTAATAAACAATTATTCTCATATATATATTGTTTATTTTTCTGTGTGGCGAAAAATACATTTCACCATGGGCAAAAATGTTTTTCCGCCTCTCAATCTTTTCTAGTCCTTGGCCTACGGCCTCGGACTTGTAAAACGATTTCGAGCCGGAAAAGTCTCATTTTCGGCCCTAGGTGCGAAATATACTATTATATTCTTCGAAGGAGTAAGTCAATTTTGTTGTCCAACGAACTTGACCTGTAAAAAGGTTCAAAGAATATTAAATGAAAAGACTAAGTTGTCAAAAACCACAGATTTATTGATAAACTCAGAGATTTACTCAGACATTTCTCTGTTGTGACAATTTCTTAGTATTTTTATTTAATATGAATGATTATCACAATATCAACTTCACAAAAAGTTCGAAGAATACGTGTTCGAAATTAAAAACCTGATTGATCAAATCTCTCTAAAGTTTTTAAAGAACTTTAAGACGGACACCGATTTTGGCCTTCAGTAAGTCAAAAGTGAGAACTCGCTAACGCTCGTTCAATTATGCACACTCCCATAGTGGTCGTTGGATTCGAATCACAGATGAAAAATAATTCAAATGTATAACAATGCAAAGAAATCACTATTTAATCAATGATCCTGCATGAGCCAGGTTATATTTATATTTATATAAATTACAAAATGTAATTTCATCTAATTCTGTAATCCCCTTTTTTTCCCTTTCTTTTCCTTCCGCTGCTTCTTCTACTCTTCATCTTCTTCTTTTTCTTCTTCTTCTTCTTCTTCTTCTTCTTCTTCTTCTTCTTATTCCTCCTCGTCCTTCTCATCCTTCTCCTTATCCTTCTCCTTCTCCTCATCTCCTCCTCCGCCTCCTCGCCCCACTCCTCCTTCTTCTTCTTCATCTTACTCTTACTCCTCACCTTCTCCTACTCCTCCTCCTCCTCCTCCTCCTTCTACTCATCCTTCTCCTCCTCCTCGGTAGAGAGTTAGAGGGGAGGATACTTCGAATATTCTTTCCGAAGAATGGACATTGATATGTCCAAAGCTCCGCTAATTTATGTAGATGCATTACAATATTATCTATTTTATCTATAGTTATTACAAATTGCTTTTTTATATCATATTATACAGCTCGATAATTATTTTCTTAATTTATATTGTAAATTCATCTATATTTTGCTGTATTGTAAGCTATTGTATATAAGTGTATAAGCCAGCATATATTGTAATCTACATAAATAAAGTAATCAATCAATTAATCCTCCTCCTTCTTCTCCTCATCCTTCTCCTTCTCCTTCTTCTTCTCCTTCTCCTCCACCTTCTCCTTCTCCTATTCCTCATCGTCCTCCTCCTTCTTTATCTTCTCCTTCACCTTCTCCTTCTCCTTCTCCTCCTCCTCGGTAGAGAGTTAGAGGGGAGGATACTTCGAATATTCTCTCCGAAGAATGGACATTGATATGCCCAAAGCTCCTCCAATTTATGTAGATGCATAACAATATTATCTATTTTATCTATAGTTATTACAAATTGCTTTTTTATATCATATTATACAGCTCGAAAATTATTTTCTTAATTTATATTTTGTAAATTCATCTATAATTTTGCTGTATTGAAAGCTATTGTATATAAGTGTATAAGTCAGTATATATTGTAATCTACATAAATAAAGTACTCAATCAATCAATCAATCCTCCTCCTCCTTCTCCTCATCCTTCTCCTTCTCCTTCTTCTTCTTCTCCTTCTCCTTCTCCTCCACCTTCTCCTTCTCCTATTCCTCATCGTCCTCCTCCTTCTTTATCTTCTCCTTCACCTTCTCCTTCTCCTTCTCCTCCTTCACTTTCTCCTTCTCCTTCTCCTTCTCCTCCTCCTTTACTTTCTCTTTTCTCTTATCCTTCTCCTCCTTCTTCTCAACAGCCTCCTCCTCCTCCTCCTCCTCCTCCTCCTCCTCTTCCTCTTCATTCACATAGACAGCTGTCTACATAATGCGCCATGTACGGTGAAATACCGTAATACGGTAAAATACCGTACGGTACGGAGTAAGGTAGCGGCTGGGTTTTATCGTTGACGTGTGAAATATCGTTGTTCGGGGGCTCCAGAGAGCGAATGAGAGGCGTAAGGAGGAAGAGAGGAGGAGAGAAAAAGAGAGAATGAAGGAGAGTAGAAAGGGCACAAATCATAAATTTTCATTGGCTGGAGTAGTCAGGGCCTCAAGTCGATAGTGTTCATTGAGTGAGACAGGTTGGTATTGAAAACTCAATTCGAATGAATTGATCTACTTTATACTCACTCACCCTCTCTCTCTCTCTCTGCCCTCTCTGTTGCCCTTAGCCCTTTGCAGACCTTTTTTCGATTTACGACTTGCTTGCACTGTACAGCTGACATACCCCCCTAACCCCCCTTAACATTGTAATACATTTGCTGAATACACAACTGGGTCGGTTCTGTTGTTGGGAGGGGGGAGTGCATTTATGGTCGTTTTTGAGGGGGTTTGAGAGGGGAACATAGTAGCAGATGTAAGGCTGTTTATCATTTTTAGTTTGTTTTGTGGTATGTGTTGGCTATTGATTGATTTGTAGTGTTCCAATGACGGAGGGGGTTGAGAAATTTGTGGGAAATTTATGATGGAATTCTTTTTCAAATGGGAATTGTATGGAAACATATACGAATATCATTGAATGTATTCATTCAAATGGTATGATAAAATTGTGATTTTGTAGAAAATACAATTGAATCGCTAATTGCAGAAAGGAAACATGTCCACCTTTTCAAAAATTGTTTTTTTTTTCCAAAAAATCCACTATTTAATGTAAGATACATCGTTACTGTAGGAAGGATACATGTCCAACTGAAAGCATTGTAATGACGACGTTTTTGTAATATCGTTCACTACAGGCTTAGGTTCAGGTTTAATAAGTTTTTTGTCTCTCCTGTAAAATTATGAAAACTGGACATGTTGCCTTTCTGCAATTAGCTATTCAATTAAGATTGTATAGATATTGTAAAATATTGATAATGGTGTAAAAACTGGAAATTGTATTCAACATTGCTACGATTAATGAGTGTTCTAACAATAAACAGTTGTTCCTTTTCAACATTTCTGATTGACCATTTCTATTGTATGCACAACTGCATGACAAAAACATAACCTAACCAGAGAGTATTATCATAGAGTAAAGATACAATACTGTTTGAGATTATTTGTCCAAATTATTCGTTTCTAGTTTAACTGATGATGAATAATATCACTTTCAATTTATTGACAGTAATGACATCACTAGTTATATCATATTAATATGATCTAATTTTGCTAATGCGTTTTGACCTGATCAGTATTTACAAAGAACACGGATATTTTCACAAAATTCAAGACTTGGAAACAAATATTGAACTCCTGACACAAGTCGACACTATCATTTCTTGTAATCTGTCAGTTTCTAACACATTCAAAGCCAAAACAGAGAGAATGAAGAAGAGGGAGAAGAAATGAGGAAAAGATGAGTTTCAAAACCGAGAGAATTTACCTAGAGAATAAGAGGAGAAATGTAGTAATGTAGGAAAAGCGAACAATATAAGGTGAAGTGGGAAGATGGTGGAGGGAGGAAGTCAAGAAGAATACAGAACAATAGGTGGTAACGAGGAAGAGAGAAAGAAGAAGATAATATAGATTATGAGTGAGAGTGGGTACAGAAAGTTGTGGTCAAATATTTAGTGCACTTATTTGTTGTAGAGCAATATCCTGAGGATTGAAGGAAATTGTGCATCTTGGTACACATTGTTCCCACCTCTTGAAACAGAACTTTCCATTTCCTTATTTCTTGGAGCGGCTGACCACCACACATATGAACATGGCGATTCATATGTGTACCGTGATTTATTTATTTATTCATTTATTAGAAAGAGCGAACAATACAATAGTCGGAAAAGAAAAAACAGGCTATTGCCCAAAACTTCTTCAATTTCCTGATTTTGTCACAAATCGTCCAAATATAATGTAGGTTATGTTCACTTCAATTTCAACACCAAATCTTCAATCTGAAACTATGAATCAGAATAAAACAAAGAATTTCAAATTTAGATGGATTGATAATAAAACTTCCATTAAAACAAAAACCAAACTTCATATATTCACAAAATATAGAATAAAATCACTTAAATTTTGAGCTCGAAAATATCACTTTCACCATAGCTACAACAGCTATATCTTAACACATTCGAAAAATGTGGTCCAAGATATCATCAAGGACCTTTCAATCAGTGAACGATAATTAGTACTTTTCGATGAACGATGCAAAGTTGTGACGATAGGATAAGATTTTCATGATAAGAATAGGATAGGACGATAGGATAAGATTGGTATACTTTCACGAAACTTCCCGTTAGAATTCCTTGCGTTTGATAGGAGAATAACTTCTCATTCACTTGTCAGAACTATAAATAGTCTTAATTGTTCTTGTAGTACGGAATATTCCCGGTAGATAGCAACAGTGTGATAATCATGGCATATAATAGATTCGAATATTCCAATAATTGATTCAGTATTCATCCACTAAAAACAGTCAACAGCACGAAAATGGTCTTATATGGAAATTGGAGCAGATGCAACAGTGCCAAAATAAGAGTTGATCAAAGTTGTTCACAGCTCATAATAAATGAGAATCAATCAATGAACTATTACAGAAATAACTAGTCCTCTTTCTAAACTTTTTCACATAAACACAAATAGTTTCAGCACTCATGCCATTTTCAAGCGTCACTTGAAGAAAAGAGAAACTCATGAGAATGTTTTAAAAGAGTTCTAGTTATCCCTATAATAATTGAATAATTCAAGTAGCCATTAAAATAGTTCCAGTGATACAGTATTGATATACCTATATTCAATCAGGTATAAATAAACCTGACGAATTGGCAACTTCTATGAGTGCGAGAAGTGAGGTGTGGCTAATCTGTTCCAATCTCCATCGGACTATTTTCGTGCAGTTGATTTAGTAGTCTGAGTAAGTAGGCTGACATTTCGCATAGATTTAATTTTTTCTTGTAATTTGACTGTAATCTAACATTTTGGTTAATGAACAGTTCAATTCTTGCTTAAATTAATAGGTTGAAATTTGACACTGAAGCGGTATATATCACTCCTTCTCAGTCTAATTGAGCAATGCCCAAGCACTGTTACTTTCAGTATCATCATAGAGAAACAATAGCGTAAGTAGATATCCCATGGTATAGGGAATCTATGTCGCAACTTTTACTGTTATCTCAAGCCGATTACTGTCGATTATTGTCAATTTTTACTGTTTTGTTGGGGTGAGAGTGTATGAACGGTACAATTTGAGAGACTACCAGCGTCACACATCTGCATGGGAAAGAACTACGTGAACTATCGGCTTCGGATAACAGTAAAAGTTGCGACATAAACGCCCTATACCATGGGATATCTACTTAGGCTATCGTTTCTCTATGGTATCATTCACTAACACTATGCTACATTTACACGAGATCTGTAGGCTTCTTCCTTTTTAGTCTCCTGACTGTAGTAGAGTTGTCAATGAGTCGTATAGCTTGGATGTTCTGATGATTATGTAGAGTCTCTTCATGGTTTATCCTATTATATTAAGCGAGCAATTTCTGTATATCTGTTCATATTTTTCTATTTTTATATCTGGTTATATGGTTATTTATGTTCAACGGATCTCGAAAACGGCTCTAACGATTTTCACGAAATTTGGAATATAGTAGGTTTATGATATCAAAATGTGATTGCACTAGGTCTCATCCCTGGGAAAACTCCCTGAAAGACATGAAAAGGATAATTCATCCTTGGAAAAACAGATGATGATTTTGTCGTCTGTCGGTAACAGAAGATGCGTGTGCCTGTGTGGGAGATCAGCTATGTAATCAATTAGCTTACCGTATCTCGCGAGAAATCTAGAAATTTTAATTGACTCAATCAAAATACAGTAATCAGATTTGTTGACATGAGATGGTATAATCATAATATTCAAAGTTAATCATTATTTTACAGTTCTAAGTGATTAGTGAGTGTTATTTTGTTATTCAATTTGGTATGTAAACAATCTGAATTAGAACTTTTATGTTTTCAAATATTTGGACTTAAAATTTTACCTGAATTCAATTGTATGGAACATAACCTACTTTTGGAATATTTATAGTGTATAGATCAAAATTCGGGGAAGAAACAGTTTTGGGCTGTGCCTGTTAGTCCTTCCCCAATCATTTTAAAGAATTGAGTTCTGTCTATCAATAAATGAATAACGAGCAAAGCTCGCTGCCCCGATAATAGATTGAATGAGTGTTCAACCAGTAGTAGTGTCTTTCAGTTTTTTGAACATAATTGTTTATTATTGTGTGATATTATTACTTTTTATATAGAATCAAAACATACAATATAGAATAATGATGACGTAGATCTATGGAGGACTTTGCATGGAATTTACCAATGATCATAATCATAATCATCGTCCACGACCTCATGAATACCGGAAGGGAATAGCAGAGAGGCAGAAAACTGTGGGGAAAAAACACAGACCGACAGATTTCCAACTATTTGCCGCTGTTATTAACGGTGCAGTGTGTGACCCTTCCTTCCTTTACCCAGTGGGAAGATTCACTCCAAACTGTCACTATTGGTTGTATGAGAAGCATTGATGTTTTATATATGACGAATACTGACAGTATAAAGTTGATTGCAGGTAGAGTGAGATTCAGTTAAAACTGTCAGCATTAGTTTAATGGGGAGTGTTAGTGTTTAGTTTATGAGAAATGCTGACAGTTTGAAGTGGAAATTGGAAGAGGAGGCCTGAATAATTCAATGTTAGGATATGAAAAAGTGGCGGCTGTTTGCAGTGTGTGTGTGACAGTGACCGCCTTTTTTCGTTGTGTTTCATTTCAATTTACATGTCTGCGCGAATTATGGAACACGGTGCATGCATGTAACCAGTGGATTGCAATATTCTAGTTGGAGAGTTGGAGAGTTTGTGTGAGTGAGAGGGAATATAGGGATGCGGTTGAAAGAGAGAGAGTGAGGATTCGTGTTGAGAGTGTTGGTGTGTGTGAAAGGGGATATTGAGAGGAATAGAGAGGATGCATGTGTGAGTGAGAGAGAGTGTGAGAGTGATTAGGGGACGTGATTTGGTAGAGAGGGAAACTGAAAGAGTAAGGACAGGATAAGATAAGGGATATATGTATGATTAAGTAAAATGGTGGAGAGAGCACATTGGGATGAGAATGTGAGGTAACATTAGAGTGCATACACTATAAGAAACTGAGACCAAGTAAAGGTTTTGTATTTTATGTTATTACGTTTGAGGTAAACGTTCCCATATTGTATTTCTGTAACGAAAATGACGATACGTTTAAATAGATATTTGTGCAACTAGTGCGCAAAGTTACAGTTTGCTGCACCGAAAGAAACGTTAACGCACGAGCCGTAGGCGAGTGCGGAATAATGGTTTCTGAGTGCAGCAAACGAACTTTGCGCACGTATTTCACATTAAATTTCTCCTGCAGTTACCATTGGATATGAAAAGTGGTAATTATGGGTAAAATTCCCTGAAATCCATCAATTTTTTTTCTGTGTAATTTCATTATTAATAAAAACCTTAATTTATTTTAAATTGAATAATAATAATTGAATTAATCAAGGCACATAATGGCAAGGCAACGCCGTTCTCCACTGCCATATTACATCGTGGACCACAGTCAGTGTTACCAACTCAATTCTGATTTCCCTGCACTGGTGCTCCATATAACCTACTAACTATTTTGCGTTGTCATGCTGCAAATCTGGAGTACGCAAAGTAATACTTCGAGCGGAAAAGTGATTCTTTGCGTTCTGTAATCAGTGCAGGAATGGCCACTTTTCAAGGTATCTGTAGGAAAATAATTATTATTCATGAATAATTCATAGATTGGAGTAAATACATTTCCCGGACGGATTTAATCCATAGGATAAGATCCAAAAATTTAATATTTATTTAATTCATTGTTGTATATTTTTGATCAATGAAGCAAATTACTTATCCATTCAATCCTTTAATTTAAATTTAATATTTATTTAATTCATTGTTGTATATTTTTGATCAATGAAGCAAATTACTTATCCATCCAATGCTTCAATTTAAATTTAATATTTATTTAATTCATTGTTGTATATTTTTGATCAATGAAGCAAATTACTTATCCATTCAATCCTTTAATAGTTATTCATGTAAACAACTACAAATACAATCGCGAAAAATTCAATTATCATTCTTTTTATATCTCCCAATCGAATGACACTTTATGATAACCAAAAGAGAACTTTCCTTATTCAGCGGTTCATCACCTCAAAAGACGGAATTCTTATCTTATATTGAACAAATGAGAGACACGAGCCAATCTACAAAGTCAACCTTGTCAAACAAGAATTTGGTAAATAGTACATGAAAAGAACATTCTTATCGAACCATCCATCTACAAAGTTGTTCTACATCCAGCTTCCACTTCATCCTTGTTCACTTATTATTCTCTGTCCTATTATTTGCGACTCCGTATCAAATTTCACACTTTCGATGGAAAGTATTCTTCAGACATTTTTAAGACGAAGTATTTTTCCATTGTACACACAGCATGAAAGCTTTCAAACATTACTATTGAGCGAAAAAATCGTAGAACCTCGTGTCTTTTTGAAACTGGCAAATCTTTTCTTCGATGAAATCACCAAAAAACTGTTAGTGTGGTGAAAAGAGTAGGGAAGAAAGTCAAGAGCCAGAAGAAGAAGAATGAAATCTGGAGAAAGGATGGTCGTGGATAGCAATAAAATGCTCAAAATGAAGAAAAATGTTGGAATAATACGATGAAGTACGTCTTTTTGAAGCGTGCTTCGCTTTTCACTCCTCCTGCTCCTCCTACTCCTCCTCCTACCACTCATCCTCATTCTCCTCCTCCACATCCACCACCTCCTTCATCACTCCCACCTAATTCAACTCATCCTGCCTTCTTTATCTCTCTCTTGATCCTCCTTCTCTCTTTGTATCCTCTCGATTCTCCTCCATGTATCTTTACAAGTTATCTCATCTTTGGTAGATCATCATCCTCTCTTCCACTCTCACACACGCATCCTCTCTATTTCTCTCAATATCCTTAACGTTTTGGTAGAGAGTTAGTGTGGTAGATATTTTCAATATTCTTTCCGAAGAATGGACATTGATATGTCCAAAGCTCCGTCATTTTATGTAGATGCATAACAATATGATTATTATCTATAGTTATTATATTACAAATTGCTTTTTCATATCATATACAGTTCAATAATTATTTTCTTAGTCTATATTATGTAAATTCATCTATAATTTTGCTGTATTGTAAGCTATTGTATACAAGTGTATAAGCCAGTATATATTGTAATCTACATAAATAAAGTAATCAATCAATCTTTCCATCCTATTGGTCTGTCGCCTACCTTCTGATCCCATCTTCTTTCTAGTTTACCATCTCTTATTTCAAGACTTCTCATTCCTCTTTTTTTTTGGCAAAGTGTCACTTCAGGAAAGTAGAACTACGCACAGAGTTCACATTCAAATCTGATAACTAAGAAAATACATTAAAGGAAAATAGTGATGTTAACACTAACATTGAAAGGCATGCCGTAAAGACTTTCAAGGTAATAGCAACAAGAAACGAGTTAAAAAAAGCAAAAACGTAAGAGAAGAATGGGAGAAGATGAAGGGGAATGTTTGAATAAGTTGAAATTTGTGAAGTACATTTTCAATGTGAAAACGTAAAGGAGAAGATGAGAGACAAGAGACACGAGTATTGTGAGAGGGTGAAGAAGAAGACAAGGTAGATAACCATGATAGTGAATTTTTTGTCAAAAATGATGCCTTGGGATCTTGAAAAATAATACGGATATGAATAAGATTCGACAGGAGACCGGGAGAACTACATAAAGTGGAATTAAGTTACGTAAGTAGCATAACCTTTAGACTGTGTATTCCAAATTAAGGTTTGAAGCAGTTTTGGGCAAATACCCAAATGTTTTTACCTGAATTGTATTTGCATATGAATAAATAAATAAATAATTGATGAAAGAAGAAAACTTAGAAATTGAACTAAAAAGTAGTGATAGCAGAAGAAACAGAAGGAGAAAAAGGAGTAGTAGAAGAAGAAGAAGAGGTGTAAGAAGAAGAAGAGAAATGGTAAGCAAGAACGCACGCAGGTCAAATAAAACTCTGAAAGACAGTTTGCAATGATAACATTGGAGAAGTAGGGGTCGCTTTGTATTATTGACGTCTGTATGTTTTTCTGCAATACCACTGACGTTGTTGTATTGGTGTGCTGTTGCTATCGGAAAGATAGAGAGAAAGAGAAGTAGAAGAAGTGGAACAAGAAGAAGAAGAAAAAGTAGAAGAATGAGAAGAAGAAGAAGAAGAAGAAGAAGAAGAAGAAGAAGAAGAAGAAAAAGTAGAAGAATGAGAAGAAAAAGAAGAAGAAGAAGAAAAAGAAGAAAGAGAAGAAGAAAAAAAGAAGAAGAAAGAGAGAAGCACGTTGAGTAGAATGAAGAAAAAGAACGCCTATCTGTGACAGTTTAGAAGACAACTTGTAGATTGAAAAGCCGAATAGAAAGGCGACCGATTGTTGGTTGGGTTGGACTCCGCTATCAGCCCCTGGCGGAGATAAGGAGAAACATTCAATGCAATAAAACGAGACGTTTTTGGTCCTCTTTTGTCCACTAGCAATATTCTAAAGCAGTCGAAACAATATACTCAAACAACCGCCTGTTTTGTGAAATTGATATCATTTTATTGAGTGGTTTTGATGAATAAGTTCGAACGAATTATAAATGTAGAGTTCTCTAAAATGAATTTGAAAACCTAATTAAATAGAATAACTATTGTAAGGTTCGACAGATGTTATGAAAATATATTCAAAGGATTCTTATCTTTATAAGTATCTTTATCAAGGAGTGTCAGTTGATATAGGCGTAATGAAACATAACAAAGCTATATTATGATAATGAATAAAATGAAGCTGTCGAGATGTATTGAAAGTGAAAGTTAAATATTCTTGAAAGAGATGTTCAAATTCGAAAGGATATTGAAACCTAATTGTGAAAATTCTTATTGGGGAATCTGAAGTAATGTTCATGAGAATACACCTCAATTTTTCAATGGTTCTGTTTGATATTTTGGAAAGAGATGTCGCAGAGCCTATAGAGAGCTGATTTGAATAGAATCATGAATGAAATTTTAAAAAGTGACGTTTCTGATGGAGAAACTCATCTTGTAGAATTTCTTGCATAATAATCATTTTTTATCTGACATTCCAATATTGAGAACAGCTAGACAATTTGAACCCTATTGAAGCGAAATATTGTTTTATATATAATAATATAATATGATCATTTATTGTAGATTTCTCATTTCTGATTGAAGTTATCAACGTTATCCTTTTTCAACTATCGTTTTCTTCACTTTTGTTCCTACTATATTTGGATCTGTTTTAATATCAACTGAATCTGATTTATGCAACTCCCACTGTATCATCGTGTAATTCCATCTATCCATTCATTTATGAAGAAGTAAATAGGCTACTTATGTTTGTTCAGGAACAAAAATCCTTGTTTATGTATCATCCTTGTGAATCATTTCTCACTTTTTTGTATCATATTCACAGTTCATCAAACTATACACTGTATACTACTTGATGGTCAAGGATAGTATATAAATATTTCTACTTTGAACTAACCTATAATAAATTATACTATCCTTGCTTGAAGATTGATACAGTATCAACTTTCTCACCTATCATCTCCATCAGTTGCAACACATTGGTGATACAGTATCATATTTCTCCTAGTCTGGCGGGTTGCCTATTCATACTTTTCACGGGGTCGGTTTTTACTTTCCTTGCCCTATTACCATAGGTAAGGAAAGTATTGCTTTCCGAAAAAAATTAAGGTACCCCAATTTCTGAATTTCTATACGTTTTAAGGTCCCCTGAGTCCAAAAAAGTGGTTTTTGGGTATTGGTCTATATTATATATATAATATATATATATATATATATATATATATATATATATATAATATATATATATATATACGGAATATATATATATATATATATATATATATATATATATATGTGTGTGTGTGTGTGTGTGTGTGTGTGTGGTGTGTGTGTGTGTGTTGTGTGTGTGTGTGTGTGTGTGTGTGTGTACACGATATCTCATCTCCCAATTAACGGAATGACTTGAAATTTGGAACTTAAGGTCCTTACACTATTAGGATCTGACACGAACAATTTCGATCAAATGCGATTCAAGATGGCGGCTAAAATGGCGAAAATGTTATCAAAAACAGGATTTTTCGCGATTTTCTCGAAAATGGCTCCAACGATTTTGATAAAATTCATACCTAAAATAGTCATTGATAAGCTATATCAACTGCCACAAGTCCCATATCTGTAAAAATTTCAGGAGCTCCGCCCCATCTATGCAAAGTTTGATTTTAGATTTACAATTATCAGGTCTCAGATATAATTTAAATGAAAAATTTTGAGTGGAAAAGATTGAGCATCAAAATCTGTACAATTGATGATCAGTAACATTCCCACCTCAAATTGAAAATAAGCACAAAGTTCGATAAAATAATATTATTAAATATTTGCAAACTGTTGGCAACTGTTGATTCTATTAAATCATTCACTATGAAGAGATAGCAGACTTCGTGTGTCTGCAACGTTATTGTCCTGTCACCAGCTGGCTTAGATCTTTGAATAGTAGACTTGAGATGCGCGGGAACACTAGCGTCAGGTGATCAATTTTCATAACGGCAAGGAAAGTTGTGTGAGTGCGCCACACCAGATTTTTCATATTGCAAAGCAATATGTTTCTACTGCTACTGCTTATGATGATGATGATAGGAGGGCTATGATGATGATGATCATTATTGTTATGATGATGATGATGACCATGATGTTAATGAAGATGATGACGATGACGATGACGATGAATTAATAACGAGCTATTTGTAGTCGCGCATGCGCGTACGGAATTTCGCCGGAAGCCGCGCGGCCGGCTCCAGCGACCGGAAAACTACTGTCTGCTTTTAAAAATGCTGATGGCGCGGTTTTTTCGCCGCTCGCTGCCTGCAGATTGCAGGATGCATGCGTGTTGGATTCACCTGATCGTGGGTCAGTTCGGTTCGGTGTAATTATTTTTATTTGAACGGAAAATACTCGAGATGAGTACTGTGATATGCAGTTCGTACACAGGTATATAAATACAGTATACATCAGATATAACTAAAATCCAGTGGGGTGGATTAAAAGTGTTATTATATAGATAGAATGTAGTGTATAATATATCTGATATATAGCAGTTATACAGTAGCGGTTGTCATGTTTATATAGCGGTCATGCAGGAGGATGGACTTACAGTGTTGTGAAATTGATGAGGAAATGAATAAAAAAATTCAGGGAATGAATTTTAATATTAATATGGTTGAGTTCCTGATTTTGATGTTGGTAAAAAATGGAGAATCTGTGGGGTGAAGTGTAATATTGTGTGTTTGGTTATACTTGCCCGTGGAAAAATTGTGGAGAATTTTCAGGATGAGTTTTAATAGGTATTCGTTTGGAATTATAATTTTCATGTTGATGGGGGGTTGAAAAAAATTGATGGGTTGAGAAGGACTTACGCTGGGTTGGCCAAGAGATATAATGGTTGGTTTATCATCAATATTTTCTGTCATTGTTTTTATATCCTCTATCTCTGATGAAAATGAGAGTTGAATGAACTAGTTTCAGCATTGTTCAGATAGAGAGTTTGGCGCTCAACAAATCGCATACATAAACAAACAAAAATGATATATTTTTAAAAACTACAATAATATTTTCCAATGTCTAATCTATTGTATTTTTTCTGTTACAGGTAATACTCCTCATTTGTTATTGTCAATGGTGCTGCTATGTAAGGTATAGAGAACGTCGTCCATTTTATTTTTCTACATTTTCTTTTCCCCTTCTTGGTTTACTATCCTTCCGGAACTGTTCATTTCTGATGTAGCTCTATACCGAATTATATTTGCAATAATTCATATTTATCATTGAATAATAATTGTTATACATAATTCATATTGACTTACCAGAACAAATGCCTCAAGGTTTCATGGAATACGTTGCTTTAGTTCATAGATTCGAAATATGTAATCACAAACTTTCAACAGTAGGCCTTCTCATATGATCTGGAGTATTTAAGATATCTGTTTGGTGGAGGAGTTTAAAGTAGTCTCAGGGAAAAACCATGTAGTGCTCAATGTGGATTTCATTTCCGCAGTCCTTACCTGATTTTGAATATTATCAAGGCTGAATTCTAACTTTAACCTTTGGACAGTATTAACATTTTTTCAAAATTTTTGGAAATATTACAGGCTCAGCCTAGTTTCTCCTCCAATGTCGTAATTATATCATGAATATAGTGTTTTATGCAATGAATTGATGAATAAATAAATGAAAATGAAAATTTTCCCATATTAATACTGTACGGTTGAATGCATAATTTCACATTCCTTCACTTATCCATCAAGTTCTGAAAAATACTCTTGCTTAGAATGAACAAATATTCCAAATTATTACTGTATGGTTAAATGCATAATCATTGTATTCTCATTGAGTTATCCATGATCTATGCATCTTCTCGGCCCCCATGTGCCATCTCGATTTGAACGGAGATAGATCAATTGTTCGTTTAAACCCAGAATAAAATGAATTACGATAAATGCGACCAGACCTTCATTTAATCGTGGATTAGCGTCAAATAGTAATAGAAATAGTACAGACTCAGCCTAGTTTTTCCTCCAATGTCATAATTGTATTATGATTATAGTATTTTATACAATAAAATAAATGAAGATAGTGCCTGTGACCCTGAGTAACACTGACATAAACCAAATTCCTACTATGCAATACTTCATATTCATCATTGAATAATAATTGTTA
Source organism: Nilaparvata lugens (assembly GCF_014356525.2). Classification (NCBI taxonomy): domain Eukaryota; kingdom Metazoa; phylum Arthropoda; class Insecta; order Hemiptera; family Delphacidae; genus Nilaparvata; species Nilaparvata lugens. The sequence goes on along the minus strand of NC_052513.1, from coordinate 35,002,882 downwards.
CACATAATTCATATTGACTTACCAGAATAAATGCCACAAGGTTACATGGATTACGTTGCTTTAGTTCATAGATTCGAAATATGCAATTACAACCTTTCAACAGTTATGGTTGAGTTACAAACCTCCAGCATCTAAAGCTGCGTACACATATACGCTCTTCCAACCCGCACCGAGCACGCTCCTCCCTCGTACCGCCCTCGTTCCTCCATCGAACTACAGTCGCGCCGCCCACGCACCCATCATGAACGTTACGGAAGATGTTAGATCTTCTCGCGTTCCCCGGTCGAACCATTGTTGCTCCCCGGTAGATCATCAATCGCTCTGCTGGAGTGACGTGCGGTTGCGGAGCAGAGCGAAAGTCTGTACGCACCTTTAAAGACCGTTAGCGCATGCTCCATCTCTTATTATTCTACTAAGTACAAACAATAGTACAGAGCACTACAGACATAAACTAACCTTTCTGTTATCTCAGTTAGTATAGACAGAGCTGATGAGTTAGTAGTGTACAAGCTGTTTAAAATGCCAATCTTGACAGGAAACTTTTGCACTCTGCCGTTCCGTGGATGAGTTGTGCTTTCTATTCCACCTGACCTAGTTCTCATCTCACGCTGATGGCATCAGACTTGAAAACAGTTTGATGTCTCGTTTCCATGGTACGATTCACTCCAATCTGTCACCATTGTTCAAATAGGCAGGATTCATGTTATTAATGAGAAATACTGAGAGTTTGAAGTACTCAGCTTCTACAGTGAAATTCATTTTGAACTGTCAGTATTGTTTGAATAGTCAGGATACATGTTATTAGTAAGGGATACTGACAGTTTGGAGTATTTACTTCTGCAGTGAGATACACTTAAAACTGTCAGCATTTATTGAATATGTAGGATCAATATTATTAATTCGAGATGATGACTTGTTGGATTGAATATTTCACTGAAGAGGAGTCACGAGGATGACTAATCAATCTGGACTTTTTTCATATGATCATGAATTTTTCAAATTCTTGGGGAATTTCGAGTTTGAATGAAAAAGACTAAGAAATTGTCAAAAAACCACTGATTTATAATTAAAATTTATTGATAAAAATCTGATAATAGTTTTATCAGAGATTGACAATGGTGTAATAACCGAAACGGGTCTTTCTATTTATCAATAAATCAGTGGTTTTCTGACAATTTCTTAGTCTTTTTCATTCAATATTAATAATTACCACAATATCAACTTCTCAACTACGGTACACAAAAAAAAAGAATTTTGAGTTATTGATGAATTTTGTGAGTTTCCTGTTATCACGGAATTGGGATAGGGTTCGAAATGTTTATTCTTGTTTAATTGAGATCAGAGAAAAAAATCGTTTGTTAATGTTAATTTGATAGTTGATGTACGTACGCTATCTTCTAGGGCTACAAAAATATGTCGTCTCTACAAGAAGAAAGACAGAAGGTTTCCAAACAATCTATTAAAAAATATTTGAATGAATGGGGGATGAATTTGATGGAGAGTAATCCATGATAAAAAGAGCAATCCCTATCAATCTTAAATCCAATTTCCAATCCGAATAAATCTTAATCGCATGCCCGAACATGATACAATAGATCGACGTTTTCTTCTTCAAAGTCACTCCCAAAATAAATCCTTTGTTCAATTGCTCTGCTCACACCCATTTCACAGTAACTATTGAATCCATAAAATTCATTGACATCAGATAGAAACACGAATTAAATCGCATGTAAAGCGAGAATTCCAATGATCTCGTCGCTGCCCCAGTTCAACAGTGCTACAACTCAAAAATTATCATTTTTGAGATTTCTACATCATTTTACTCAGCTTTCCTTCCCCTTTCCAGAGCTGCACTCAACTAAGTCTAAGAATATTATACTTGAACATGGGAGAAATCAACATTCCATATGCAATGCACAATTCATAGTAATAATTTGAAACATAAAATTGCCTTTTTCTCAAAATTTGGATTTTTGAGTTCTAGTAGTGTTGAAGAATTTGTCTGCCAGCGTCATGATCTGTGTCTGATAATTCAAAATACTTCAATAATACCAAGTACTGATAAATACTAAGTCCTAATAGATTATCTATAATATAATAAAGGGAAAAATTGGCTTATACATGTACGGGAAAGGAAATTAACGAATGACGCATCATCACTGAACTGATCAGCTTCAAATTTAGCATATTACATATTATTAATTTACCGAGGATGGTTATAGACTGACTTGAAATTTCTCAAGATTTCAATGAGTTGAGTTTTCAGTTTGTCAAGTTTTCAATCAGACCCCTGCGGAGCACGGGTTACCTGCTACTTATGAATGAAAACATGCTCACTTTGAACGTCATTTTTTTGTACCACTAGACGTAGTCTTCAGTTTTAGACGTTATAATCTACTTGACTTTTTGAATTGTATCCTGCTCGAATCTATCAAACTAATAATCTGTATCAAATGGAATACAATTTGCTTAACAGCTGTTAATGATTTATCAGCTGTAACAAGTCAGTAACTTGCAACGTCGATTCCTTTGTTGAAATGATCTCCTTCTAATCGCCCACCAACCTGCATACGTCATCGGGATGAGATTTCAGGGGGTTGGAAGGATAAAGAGAGGGTGGGGGATTCCAGTCTCACCAAAACAGAATCGGGTTCAGGTGGAAGTTATGGTTAGGGGGTGGTAGAGTGAGGGGTTTGGGGGGGTCCCTATCCAATGCATGGTTCAGGTGGAAGCTATGGTAGGGGGTGGTAGAGTAGGGGTTTGGGGGGGTCCCTATCCAATGCATGGTGCCGCCAGCGGCCACTTATCGATTTCAGGTCAACGTTTAGTCGGGGGGAGGCGCCCTTACCCCTAAAAGCCACCCCTGTCCCGAAATTTGCCCCCTGCCACTGAAAGCAACCCCACAGGATTCCGCGCTTCTAGGTCTACTCCGCTCTGGGTCTCTATTTCGGGTATCTACCTATGTGCTATTCTTTAAGTTGTTCTCGTAGTGATTCTACTTGTATTCCTTGATGATTTTTTCTTCCTTTTAATCCTTCTTACTTATAATTTTCTACAATTCTGGGTTTTCAATTAGCCTTTTCTTTCTCTTCTTCGTCATCGTCTATTCCCTCTTCTCCTTTGTCTTCTCACTCTTTTCCCTCCTAATTATTCCATTCATACTATTTATCAGGTGGGCACAAACAAATACAATAATTGGAAAAGGAAAAACAGGTTATTGCCCAAAACTCCTTCAATTTTCCAATTTAGTTTCGAATTGTCCAAATACTATGTCCATTTCAATTTCTACACCAAATCACATTCTAAAAATATTAATTGGAATTTAACAAACAATTTTAAATTTGAATAGTTTGATAATAAAACTGTCGGAAAAACATGAAAAAACTTCAAATTCACAGAATAAAGATTAAAACTACATAAATTATCCAACTGATTCCAGTTGTGTTTCTCGTTGTTGATTTCTTTCGAGATCTAGATATCAGCTTCTCCCGCTCACACGAACAATAGTTGATCTAATTCTCCCCCTTCACCTTCGTCTTCTTATTCTCCATTTTCCATCTTATCTTTCCTCTCAGTCTTATTCCCCTATTTCTCACAATATTTTCTCAATCCTCCATATTTTTCATCTTATTTTCATTTACTTCTTCTTCCTGTCACCAATTTCTCCCTGTTCCATCCCTTTGTCCTTTCAATCTTCTTCACTTTTGGTAGAGAGTTAGTGGGGAGGATATTTTTAATATTCTTTCCGAAGAATGGACATTGATATGTCCAAAGCTCCGCCAATTTATGTAGATGCATAACAATTTAATTATTATCTATAGTTATTACATTACAAATTGCTTTTTCATATCATATACAGTTCAATAATTATTTTCTTAGTCTATATTATGTAAATTCATCTATAATTTTGCTGAATTGTAAGCTATTGTATATAAGTGTATAAGCCAGTATATATTGTAATCTACATAAATAAAGTACTCAATCAATCAATCAATCACTTTTGCCCCTCGTCCAATTCTACCTCAGCTTAGTTAATTTCTACTATGAGAGAAATTCTCGAAGGTGGAGTAGCTGCGGAATATTGGAAAGAGAAAGAGCATAATGAGATGGAGAAAAGGAGAGGAAGAATATTGAAACAGAAAGGTAAAAGATCGCGCCCGTCAAGAAGTGGGAGAAGAGAGAATAGAATGAATAGAAGAAAAGGAGAAGAAGAATAAGAAGAAAAAGAAGAAGAAGAAGAAGAAGAAGAAGAAGAAGAAGAAGAAGAAGAAGAAAAAGAAGAAGAGGAAGAAGAAGGAGAAGAATAAGAAGAAGAAGAAGAAGAAGAAGAAAAAGAAGAAGGGAAAGAGAAGGAGGAATATAGAAATTTCCCTCAGCCCCTTATCCAATGCTTGAAATCATCCTTATATCAGTGTCTTGGCTGGAGAGCAGTTGATTGAAGAGAGAAGGGAAAGTTTTGGTGGACTTTGGACTAGTGACTGACGGCACTCTAGTTAGCTCCACTCAAAATCATTTCAATCTGTCAGCATTCCTCATGAATAGCATCACTGCTTTCCGCATTAAACTAATGCTGACCACAGCTGGTCTGGTCTAGCAGCCACGCACTCGCTCACTTATTCAGCCGTTCCAGTCACGGCATGCTGAAACACGAAGAAGAAGAAGAAGAAGAAGTAGAAGAAGAAGAAGAAAAAGAAGAAGAAGAAGGGGAAGAAGGGGAGAAAGGAAAATGAGAAGGAGAATGAGAATGAGAAGGAGAAGATTGATTGATTTTGATTGAGTACTTTATTTATGTAGATTACATTAGATAGTGGCTTTTACACTTATATACAATAGCTCACAATATAGCAAAATTATAAATGAATCTACATAATATAGACCAAGATAATGATTTTTGAACTGCATATGATATGAAAAAAGCAATTGGTAATAGCTATAGATAATATTGTTATGCATCTACATAAATTGGCAGAGCTTTGGACTTATCAATGTCCATTCTTTGGAAAGAATATTCATAATATCTTTCTCACTAACTCTCTACCAAAACGTTAATTCCATTAATTCAACTAAGGATTAATTTGTAAATAAGAATATTGTAAAATATTTAAGAGAAGGAGAATGTGAAGGAGCAAGAGAAGGAGAATGAGAATTAGAATGAGAAGGAGAAGGAGAACTAGAATAAAAAGAAGAGGGATAAGGAGTAAGTATGAGAATAAGTTTTTGTGTAGTTGAGAAGTTGATATTGTGGTAATTATTCATATTGAATGAAAAAGATTAAGAAATTGTCAAAAAAGTGATAAATCAGTGATTTTTTGACAATTTCTTAGTCTTTTTTATACAATATGAGAATAAGAGTATGAGAAAGGAGAAGAAATGAGAAAAGTTGAAGGTAGAGAAGGGAAAGATAGATAGAGCGATGGATAGAGAAATCCTACTGAAGAAGTAGTAAGAAGGGACAGAAGGAAAAGAAGTAGAGCAGCAGCAGAAAAAGGAAAAGCGAGAGAAGGAGAAGTTGAACAGGGAGAAGGGAAAGTGAAGAAAAACGAGAGCAAGAAAAAAGAGATGGAGTAAGGGTGGGAGAGAAATTTGGAGAGAGTGAGAGTTAGGAGAAGTGTGCAAGAATTGTGGAAACAGGAGAAGGAGAGGTATGAGAATTAACAGAAAGGAGGAGAGTAGAAGGAACATTAATAGATGAATATGGGGATGAAGATGGCGAGAAATTGATTGATTGATTGATGATTGATTGATGATTGATTGATTGATTGATTGATTGAGTACTTCATTTATGTAGATTACAATATATACTGGCTTATACACTTATATACAATAGCTTACAATACAGCAAAATTATAGTTGCATTTACATAATATAGACTAAGAAAATAATTATTGAACTGTATATGATATGAAAAAAGCAATCTGTAATAACTGTAGATAATTATATTGTTATGCATCTACATAAATTGGCGGAGCTTTGGTCATATCAATGTCCACTCTTCGGAAAGAATATTAAAAATATCCTTCCCACTAACTCTCTACCAAAAAGAAAGGAGTGGAAATAGAAGAAGAATATCAGATTAGAGGAAAATAATGGAATAGAGACTATGAAATCACTAGGGACTAGTGAAACTCCTGATTAAAAGTTTAAACCACTTGAAACTAAGCTGTATTCGAACTCGTGTTCAACAAAAATTTCTCAAACATGAACCTCCATCGAGTTACATTGTTTTCCTCCGTTCCAAAGGAATAATAATAATTGATAATTTTCGTAATTATTGTAGAAATTCATACGTTGTCTTCCAAGATTATTGTAGCATGTGAGGGATCTCCATCCCTCAGATGGAATTGGATGAATATGGGCTTGAAGATAGTGAGAAATGAGTGGAACCAGAAGAAGAATATCAGGTTAGAGGAAAATAGTGGAATGAAGATGAAAAGGATATGATGGATATTGGTCGATGTTGGAATTGTCTTCACTGTAATGGTTTTAATACATGATCAACAAATATTCTAGAATTAAAATTGAGAAAAAATAATGTTGAAGGGAACACGAATAGAAAAAGCAATAGAATAGAAGGAGGAAACTCTGTGAGAACTTTAATGTTATTAATAAACAATTCTATTTCTATGAAGAATTTAGTTGAACTTATAGCAAGAAAGTACTAGAACTGTAATAGTACTTTACGTAACAAGTCCGGTAACGATAATTTACCGCATAAGTATGATTGTTTCTGCCCGAAACGTAGTTAAGGGCAGAATTATCATATTAATGCGGTAAATACGTTACCGTACAAGTTACGTACAATATTTTTTGTTATACTTATCTGAGAAAGAATAATATTTCTGAGAAACAGAAACCATTACCTGCTGCTGCTCAAGCTACTGCATTCTATAAACATGACCTAGCCCGTAGCGCCTAGTTCATAACAGACAGACCCTTCGGGTTCAAATAAAATATAAAGGCCTAAATTATAAGATTTCAGATGCATCCTCATAACTTGAAACTCCTTAAATGAGTTCTTTAATTATTTGAGTTAATATATTAATTACTCAGATATGTTATTAGGACTCAGTAGAATCCTCACATACTCGACTGTAAAGAGAACATAATAAATTATGATCTATTTACAGTATAGTATGCTGTAATGAAAATCAAATGTTTTCTTGTTTTGCAAACAGCTGTTTACCGGCTTGATTTAATGCATGGAAAACAGCTGCAATTGAGTAAGTATGACAAAAAATAATAATACCAGTGTTTTCCAAAAAAATTATTAGCTGTAGAATAAACATATTTCAATTTCTCATTCAATAAAAACGAACTTTTTTTTAATGAGTGGAGTTGTATCAGAAAATTCATGAGAAGAGAAAAACAAAATAGATAAAATGTAATGATCAGTGGTGGTATAAAGAAGAAAATTCGTTAGTGTATGTAATGATCAGTGGTGGTATAAAGAAGAAAATTCGTTGAAGACACTATGAACAAATAGGATGGTTGGTAAAAGAGAGGTAACTCAATGGAGATAATAGCAACGTAGATATTACTCGATGATTTTCGAATTTCCTTGTGTTGTACAGCAAGCAATTATTTTTGTCTCAAGTTGGAAAGTCGGAAAATCCCAACTCACAACATCACTGGAGTGAATAAATTCCAAGAAAGGAGAGGCCGACAATTATTGCAGGGCTTTGCTCGCCCATGCTAATTCTCGCTACTCCCTCTTTTTTCCCTTCCTCTGCCTCTTCTATTCCTTTCGCTCCCTCTTCTTTCCCTTCCCCTCCATCTTCTTTTTCTTCTCCACCCTCTGACATTCCTCATCATACTCCTTTTTCTCCTTCCACTACTCTTTCCACTGCCCTCTGGTTCCTCTTTGAGCCCCCCCGATTCGACACCCGGTCACATCTCTGCTCTTTATTCATTAGCATTTGGTGTCTGGATCGGTTGTAATTTACATTTGCGAATCCGATTCGATACGCTGTCTCGCTTCCTTTTGTTTTGTCTTCCTTGTCTCATACTCCATGTTACTTCTTCCAACATTATTGTTCTTCACAAATATCTCCTCTACATTCCTCAACATTCTTCTTCCTTCGAAATGTTTAGAACCTAAATCTGAAGCAAGAAAAATCTGAAGGCAGAAACAGATTCACCCTGTTTCATCTGTATCTCTCCTTACATTCTATATTTCTATATAAAACAATTCTATATTTTTCTAAAACATCAAGGCGCGGTTGTACAAAAGTCTGTTGAATTTTGATACCGATTGAACGCCACAAGAATCGAAGAAGCGTTCTTCTTCAAAACAACCCTCTCTGGTTCTCCTGGAATTTAATCATGATTAAAATTTAACCGGCTTTTGTTCAACCGGCCCTGAGAGAAAATACAAATGATATAAATAAGGAATAGAAATAATTGAATATATTAACATGTAGTTTTTTATTATCTTATAACAATCATTCTTTTTTTCGAAATCTCTCGTCGGCATCCTCTCAATTCATTACATACATATTTTTTCCTGTTTAGTAGGAATACTTCGTTCTCTCATCCTCCCTCTACATCATCTCCCTTTTTACATTCTTTCCACCCTCCTTAACTCCTTGGCAATTTTTTTCCTCATGCAAATCATAAAGAAATCCTTAGAAATAGTTGAACAGAATTTCGAAAAACTCGAGAACGATTGACAAAAATAGAAATTAATCTCCAAATTTTCCACTTCTCCTGTAATCATTGATTTTTTTCTCTGCGATATCTCTTCTTAACTTCCAACCATCAAAATTCTCACTCAATATCCTCACCACATCATTACTTCTTTATCAACTTGATTCATAGAATTGTATCCTTGATTAAACCAATTAGGGAAATTCTTTGAATCTCCTTCCGACACAACAGTCTCTCTCATTCGCAGGATTGCACCATAAACTGACTATTCGCAGAATTGCACCTCAAGCAATTTATTCCTGATAGTGGAAGATAACAACTTTTGACTGTGACCAGACATAGACAATCATGTAGGCGGGAACTATACAACAAAGGGGAACTTATCTTATACCATTGAAATCTGGTTCGACAGTTCTTGGAAGAGTCCAAAAGTGTGTTCAGAAGTGGAAGCTGGTACGACTTAACACAATTCTCGGAAAGTGATTTGTCTGTTGAAATTAATTGCTGTTTCATTCGTATACAAGTCCAGACTGTGAGACACATAGTGGAGGAGTGCCCCAGATCAGCATACACGGGTGCACATGAAGATTTCCTGGTGGCTAAACCAGCATCAATAGCCTACTTGAATACCCTGGAAGCATGCCTCTAATTTCCAGGTCAAAAGTGACTAAGATATTTTTATTCGTTTTATATATGAATTTTCTATTGTTTTCTTTTTTTGCGAATTTTGTGATGATGAATGTGTTGTGTATGCTGCCATACGCTAGATAAAATGTATACTACTCTGTCCCTTTTTTATGTACGAGTATATTCAAAGTTTTATTCTCGTCTATTCCTGATTAGACGACTGAGGAAGTTTTTGAGCCAGCGAAAAGCGTTACATCTAATCGTCAGTTTTTGATAAGTGATTATGTGTTCTTGTTTACTCTACTTGTATGGCCAACTACTTCAAGCTACCTCTATTGATAACTGACATTCATGAGGTGAAAGTATAGAGAAACGATAGCATAAGTATATATCCCATGGTATAGGGCGTTTATGTCGCAACTTTTACTGTTATCCCAAGCCGATAGTTCACGTAGTTTTTTCCTATTCAGCTATGTGACGCTGGTAGTCTCTCAAATTGTGCCGTTCATACACTATCACCCCAACAAAACAGTAAAAATTTACAATAATCGACAGTAATCGGCTTGAGATAACAGTAAAAATTGCGACATAAATTCCCTATACCATGGGATATCTACTTACGCTATTGTTTCCCTAAGGTGAAAGTTACTTCTTAGAGGTTTTCATACAAGTTCTCAATTCATAAATCCTAAATGATTTCTCTCTACAAACACTCTCCGATATTCTTATATCACGAGACTAGTACCAAACTAGAATAGTTATTTGTGCAACTAGTGCGCAAAGTGTCAGTTTGCTGCACCGAAAGAAACGTTTACGCCCGAACCGTAGGCGAGGGCGGAATGGTTTCTTGAGTGCAGCAGAGGAACTTTGCGCACGTATTTCACATTAAGTTTTTCCTACAGTTACCATTGAATATGAAAAGTGGGTAATTATGGGTGAAATTGCCTGAAATGCATCAAATGTTTTTCTGTGTAATTGTATTATTGATAAAAACCTTAATCCTAAAATCCTAAAGTCCTCGTTGTCCTTGGTTATAATATATAATGAATAATAATTAGCGCGTTGTGCTTGGTTGCACGTCTGCTCACTATAGCAGCCACAGCAGTCACTGTTACCAACTTCATTTTGATTTTGCTGCACTGTTGCTCCGTATAACCTACTAAGTATTTTGCGTTGCCATGTTGCAAATCTGGAGTGCAGAAAAATTTTTCCCGCACTAGAGCGGAAAAGTGATTCTTAGCGTTCTGTAATCAGTGCAGCAATGGCCACTTTTCAACGTAACTGTAGGAAAAATAACTAGAGATTCAGGTACTGAAATGAAGACATAGTATACAAGTTCATGTGAATTATATTCTACAATATTTTGTTAGTAGGGGAGTTGAAACGGCATATATCAAGGGTATAATACAGTATGGTTCATAAGATGGTTCAGGTGGGTTTCTTGTACCCTTCCCCCTACCACAACTCATCCCAAAACCCTCCGAGGCAATGTTACAATAACAAGTCGCACCCACATTCCTCATAACATTATGGTGATATTCACCTCAAACTGTCAGTACCCCCCTATAAATACAACATCTATGCACCCATTCAACAAATTCTGACAGGTAAAGTGGGTTGGAATAACAACCTACACTCAGTTGAACACGGCAGTCAACTATCGATATGACAACTATCGAATATCGAAAGCTTGTCGACAATAATTGCAATCGACACTGTGCAAACATTGTCTCATTCAATTCTCTGGCTGTTGTTGTTGTTTGGAATAAATCACGATTTGCACTTTGAATAATAATTGTTGTCGTGGAGTTATTGTTGGCCAATGAGAGGGGATATGGCGTGGATTGTTTCATGATTTGATGTTGACTAGGTATTGACTATTGACTATTTGTTTGTTTCATACTAGTTGTATGTGAGCTAGGGCTACTATGATTCTGTGATGTTGTGATAGATATTCATATTGTTAAATAATACGACTAGGAATCGAACACTTATTAATCAGTAATCATTCTTCTTCTCCTCCTCCTCCTCCTCCTTCTTCTTCTTCCTCTCTCCTCCTCCTCCTCCTCCTCCTCCTCCTTCTTTTTCTTCTTCTTCTTCTTCTTCTTCTTTTTCTTCTTCTTCTTCTTCTTCTTCTTCTCTCTTCTTTCCTTCTTCTTCTTCTTTCTTCTCTTCTTCTTCTTCTTCTTGTTTTTCTCTTCTTCTTCCTTCTTTTTCTTCTTCTTCTTCTTTCTTCTTTTTCTTCTTCTTCTTTTTCTTCTTCTTCTTTTTCTTCTTCTTCTTCTTCTTCCTTCTTCCCCAATCGTTTCTCTTCCCTCTCTACTCCTACTGTTTCTCGTCTTATCTCCCTCTCCCTCACCATCACCCTCCCTCAACTGTGATTTCTTAAGGTGCGTACAGATATACGCGCCGCGAACATTAGCAATTCACTTTTAATCAGCTGATGCCAAGCTTTTTATATCTGTATCTTACCGTTTCTGTAAAAGTACAGATATAGTCAGCTGATTAAAAGTGAATTGCTCATGTTCGCTGCGCGTATATCTGTAGCTGTACGCACCTTTAGGTGGTCTCCATCTGAGATCAACTTCAAATTCATAATTTCCAATACACAATCATGTTCTCAATCAATCAGGCTACCTCTCTCTCAATCTCTCTCCCACCTACTTTTGGTAGAGAGTTAGTGGGGAGTATATTTTCAATATTCTTTCCGAATAATGGACATTGATATGTCCAAAGCTCCGCCAATTTATGTAGATGCATAACAATTTAATTATTATCTATAGTCATTATATCACAAATTGCTTTTTCATATCATATACAGTTCAATAATTTATTTATTTATTTTTATTTTTTTTATTTATCGGGGAGTCCGATCTCACTAGGCATCAAACCTGCATCCTTGTAGAAACCAATATGAAAAAACAGTTCAATAATTATTTTCTTAGTCTATATTATGTAAATTCATCTATAATTTTGCTGTATTGTAAGCTATTGTATATAAGTGTATAAGCCAGTATATATTGTAATCTACATAAATAAAGTACTCAATCAATCAATCAATCAATCAATCAATCAACCACTCTCTCTCTCTCAAGTTCTCTTCTATTGCCGATTCATCTCGTCACCGAAGGCCGCTTGTTTGTGTGAAATGGTACGCGTGACGTCACAACCACATTTGTGACAAACAGTGACGCGTTGACTGTGATTAGACCAATTACACACTAGTCTTGCCATCGGTGGCACTGTCCACTGTATTTGTTGATGCCTTCTGTGACAGTGTGACAGGCCCCGTATGCTCGCTTTGATTTCAAATTGTTGTTGCTGAGTGTGAGCTATATTTACGTTGTCTTGTATGTTGTCCTGAGAGTGATGGACAGAATAAATCTAGGAAATAATTTTTTTATAGTAGCGCTTATCAGAATTCCATCTAGCTGTTTACCCTGTTGGCAATATTCGCAGTAGCAAAAGTCTTCGGGGTGGTTTACAGCATTTAATTGGGATTTTCGTTTAGTAGTAACTAGTAGTTCTGTGAACAGTAGACCTCACGCAGTATTCACATCCACAAGTACCTGATTGAAACTATAGACCTTACGGAAATACAGCAATAGACTGGCTTCTCCACACATCTGTGTAATCACTTGTCAGCTGATTTGTGATGAATATTCTACAGTCTGATTTTTACTCTAATATTGGCGTATGAAGGAGGCTCCTTTTTCCTTCCATATTATCCTTGAAATGCAAAATTTCAAAAAGCCGTGTTTATACTTCGACGCGCAATTAAAAAAGGAACATGCCTGTCAAATTTCATGAAAATCTATTATCGCGTTTCGCCTTGAATGCGCAACATATAAACATATAAACATTTAAACATTTAGAGAAATGCCAATCCGTCGAGTTGAATCTTAGACCTCACTTCGCTCGGTCAATTATAATAAATTAATGTCCATAGAATGTAACAATTACATGGAAAATAGAGCTCAATTATTGAGAGATATACTTACAGTTGTCATGGTTGAGAAACCTGAGAAGCATTCAGTTGCACATCAAAAGACCACTTCCGAACAGCAGTTATCAAATTTCGAATAGCTATGATGGTAGCCAACCTCCGTAATGAAGAAGGTACCTGAAGATGAAGATACTTACAGTTCCATATGAGGTTGCAAATTCTTATTCTATTGTATTGCTTGTAGCTCAATAATATAAGTGAAACTTGTGACTTCCTTAACAGAACTCCATTCTCCCTGTATCAAATCAAGCACAAGCTGGTTGGTTCCTTCCTGTAGTCTGAGAACAATTAACGGCATCAAGTTATTAATCAATGTTATTAGTTATCAGAGTAATGAAACAGGTCTATCATTGTCTCACTATCAACTATACGATCATGTTGAGTTTTATGATTACGAATTATTTTTCTCATATCCTTATGAAAAAACAATATCAGCCTCAAACAATAGTAGCCTTCTATCCTCATGTGGCTACTCTTCAAGACTTTTGTCCTATAGTGAGTTCCACGTTGTAATGGCAGTGTTTGATTAGCTATAATGGTATTGCTATCCTTGTCTATCATTCATCAAAGCGGATAGCGCTATCTCTTTCTCGCTTTGTTCTGTTGCCAGACCGACTTTCAACAATGTGAAATTGATAATTAATTGAGAAAATATTCCATCTTAATTATGAAAATATAATTTCTTCCTTAATAAAATATAATTGATTATTTTAAACTTGAATTTAAACTTATTTTATCTAAACTTATTCATTTATTTAAACGATGGAGAAACGATAGCATAAGTAGATCTATAAGTCTATATCCCATGATATAGGGCGTTTATGTCGCAACTTTTAACTGTTATCCCAAGCCGATAGTTCACGTAGTTCTTTCCTATGCAGCTGTGTGACGCTGGTAGTCTCTCAAATTATGCCGTTCATACACTCTCTCACCCCAATAAAACAGTAAAAATTGACAATAATCGACAGTAATCGCTTGAGATAACAGTAAAAGTTGCGTCATAAATTTCCTATGGATATCTACTTACGCTATTGTTTCTCTATGTTTAACTTATTTATTTTGAACTTTAACCAACAGTCGATATTACTAGCCTACCTGTATCAGCTACCGTCTATAGAAGGCATCGACAAGAAAGAAGATCGGCAACGTTAATCTCTCATCTTTTTCCACTGCCATTATAACGTGGACCTCACTATAGTTCGAAGTACTCTGTGAAGGAAGCACAATCAAGGAAAAGTGGGTATAGAAGAACTTTTGAAGGAAGCCGTTAGAATGACATGTGAATGATAGACCAGTTCAAAGACAATATAATTCAACAACGGAAGTGACAGCCAGTGTTGATGAAGGAACTAGTGTCCGAAAGCGCTACACTAATGTAAGTAGAAGCTAATAGCTTTTATTTATATAAATACCTGACTGCTATGTCGTAATTAATTGTTCAAACAATATAATTATATATTCTGCATCTTTCCCTATAAAAGAGGCTTTCTCAGTGCACATTGATCCTATCAACCAATTTTATTATTGACAGCATATTGGAGACCTTTCATCCATTCTCCTCATGATTTTCCCAGTTGAAACGTACCAGATTTTGTGGTATTGGATAACGCTGTAAAACTTGTGTCAGAATGAAACAACGTCTAGGATCCGATGAGTTACCTCTGGCAAATCATGTAAGCTTTCGGTATTTATCGGAAGAAACAATACGTGTTCGATCATTGGGATTGACAGGAACTGTATCATGCAATAGTAAATTCGTATGGCTTTTGTTGGTGGGGAGTCCCTTGCGGGAAGGTCCCACCGTCTTGCAATACAAACTGTTGATTAATTTTCTAAGAATTCCTGCGCCAACCCAGTCAAGCTTCTATCAACCAATATCAGAATATTCTATTAAATCCTGGTAATTGGCTATATTCCCTGACTCATTTCTGATACTGCTCGATTCAAACTCATGAGAGTTTTCATCCGATTTTTCCATTTTCAGTTCTCTCGTATTAATACTAGGAAAACCCAGCAACAAACGAAAGCTGAATGATCTCTGAACGACCACCAGTTCAAATATCCATTGCTTTAATTCAATAACGGATATCAAATTCCAAGAGAAAAACAGCCAACTGACCAAAGTTGGTTCTCTTCACAGCTTCAAACACATGGGGAACATTGGATAATGATAAACTCCTCATTGGATACGAAATTTCCAAGAATATTCCACCTTACTCAGTAAACTGCTGCTCTCTTCAAAATTTTATTTATGAGTATTGTCTAATATATTCCGTACGTTGTTAGTAATTGATTGAAATCTATAATATTATGTTTGTGCTTCCCAGAATACATGATGTGGTGTCAGCCTATTTGGAAGCATCTCAAGAATGATTAATTTATCATAATTCAATACAAAATTTCCAAGAGAATAACAGCTCACTGACGAAAACCGGTGATTGTCTCAAAAATGTCAAGAAGCCAGTGAATTTATTCTATTATGTTCAAGTACATTGTCTAATATGTTTCATATAATGGTAGGAGGTAAGTGACTGATTTGAAACACCCCATCTTTCTCACAAAATACATGATACCACCGGTATCAATCAGAACTCATCATAATATGGGTATTTCCTATTTTGTGTTGTCTTATATTATTTCGTATTGAATGAAAAAGACTAAGAAATTGTCAAAAAAACCACTGATATATTGATAATCAGAGATTATCAGAGATTGACAAAGGTGTAATAATTGAAACCGGTTTTTCTAATTATCAATAAATCAGTGGTTTTTTGAGAATTTCTTAGTATTTTTCATTCAATATGAATAATTGCCACAATATCAACTTCTCAACTACACAAAAAGTGGAAATATATTCCGTACATCGTGACGATTGAAATCTGAATAATACATTTCACAGAATACAAAATATGACTCCAGCCTAGCCCCATAATATATAGGAGGTACACAACAACAACAACAAAAATACGTCCAAACCTTTTTCCTGGTACAACTTCTATTTGTAGCCCGGTTCGTCCTTTATTGGTGGTGTGGGGGGTTGGAAGGTACCTCTGGAAAGGGGGGAACAACACGGGAGTAAGCGAGACGCGTTCCGAACCAAGGAATAACATATTACACGGTAACGTTTGGTTGAGGTACGTCCTCTCCAACATTCTCTCTCTGTTTTTCAGGCTGTGTTCCCTCTTATTCCTTCTCTCTCATACTCTGTCCTTCTTCCTCCCACCTCACCATCATCCCCTATCGAGAGCACAACATTTGAGCAGAAGGGGTGAGTTTGCGCTGCGCTGCACCGTTGGAGCGAGAGAGGGTGAGAGTTATTCCGCGGGTGGGCGGTATGGTACAGAATTATTCTCAGGCGCTGAAGGGAGGGGATAACGGATAGGAGTGGGGGTAGAGAGTGACTGCGCGCCAGGCACCGTGTTGCACCCCCCTTTGAAGGGGTGGGGAGGAGTTAGCTACTGTCAGTAGCCGTTTCAATGCTCAGTCTCAGTCAGACCGCCGAACTGTTCACTCGACGCGTTGCGAGCTCCCGGTGATCGTAGCTCTACAATCTCTCTCGTGTTCCAAACTACTTCTTCGACAATATTCACAAGTGTAAACCGACCTATCTACACGGGCTGTACCCCGTGTAAACCCGCCGCCTGTGCTGTAGTAGTCTGTAGTTGTGTAGCCTAGTTAGTGGTAGGGGTAGCCAGTGGTCCAAGAACAGCCTTCACAATTTTCTACTATAGTGCATTGCCGTCTCTGGGGTCCGCCCCCCTCTGTCGACTAGCCCCCCCTGCTCCTCCTGCACCCCCTGTTCAGCCCACCGCTGTCAACACGGAGCCCACATTAGCCGTAAGTTGATGCCTTACTTTCCGCACACTCTGTATTATCATAGGAAAATTATACAATAATAGTAATGCAATAAGTGATATACAATCTATGGTTAGATATTCTTATGGCTCATCTCATACTTTCTAGACACTCTGTATAATCATAGAAAAAAATACAATGATAATAATGCAATAAGTAATATATAATCTCTGGTTAAATGCACTTGCGGTTCATGTTATACTTTCTAGACACTCTGTATAATTTTATAAAAAATAATACAATAATAGTAAAGCAATAAGTAATATGAAATCTATGGTTAAATATACTTATGGCTCATGTCATAATTTCTAGACACTCTGTTTAATCATAGAAAAAAATAATACAATAATAGTAAAGCAATAAGTAATATATAATCTCTGGTTAAATATACTTGTGAATATGATACGATTTCAAGTGCTGAAAGTGTTGTTCAAATTCCAAAATTTAACTCATGGTAATTTACATTGTTTTTGAATTGGAATTATTCCCTGAGAAATTGATAGAACATACACAATCCATAGAATTCAGGACAAAATACCTCAAGTAATCTTACTTCAATAGACAATAAAGTGATAATTCAATCGACTGATATCATCGTAGTGATTATCAAATCAATAATATATTCCCATTTGGTATAATTCTATTGATTTATTTGGCTTCCTAGTTACATTTTCTTTCCAATTTCATGAAATAGACTACCAGGATATGAATAAACATATCCATCTGAGTACCCTTTTGAATTATCTTAATTTTTTCAAATTATTATCACTTGAAAATGGCATTAGCAGCCGAAATTTTGTCGTGACAAAATAATTTGAAAGGGTACTCGATGAATTTATATTAAAAGTAGCCCTAAAAAAGACTACCAGGATAGTTTGATTTCCTCAGTGTTAGTGTAAGATAAACTTCTGGTTTCGTGAAAGCATTCAAAGTATTGTTTTTTTATAGTCTCATGATTAATTAAATCGATCATTCCACCAATATAATAATTATATTGTATTGGAAATTCAATTTGTCAGTGGGATTGATTACAAATAATCACTGGTACCCTTGATACATTATCCCATCTCAGACACTGCGATAAAATAGGGCACCTGTGATCATCTAATTGAAGTTCCATGTTCCATGTTGAAATTTGAGAGCTTCATTTGTGGATAGCAGTCTATGATTTGGATAGTTCTCATCGGATAGAATACAGAGCTGAATACAGATTTTGAATGTTGGAGACTCCACATTTTGGTAGCTCCAGATAGCGAACTTGCTAGCATATCCTATTTTGTTTCTGTGATATCGATTCAAAAATGTTACAGATGTGCTCACTTGGCTTGAGCAATCCATTTCGATTCAAAATCTCAGTCAACTTCCTGTTGTTCCTTCCTAATCATATTTATATGATTTGTGATTCTGTCCACGAATAAATAAATAAATAAATAAACTTGTTTCTTAGTGAGCAGGCGGTATCATTCCTGTTTTCATGAAATGTTTCGAGTTACCTTCTTTCAGTAAGATAATAATATTTAAAAACAAATTACACTTGGCTGGTTATGAGAAATACTGTTTATTTTTCCTCATCACTTTATTCTTAATTGATTCATACAATAAGTACATCATCAAAATGATAGGAAGAGAAAAAATAAGGTAACCTTGTGCTATTTCTCTCCCAAATTTAGATAAGGTTGCACATAGTCCGGAATAGATATTAGATATTTAAAATAATATAAATATTTCGTGGGATATATAACTTAATCGATAAAATCAATAGAATTGGTAACGTTTTTGATAAGATAACATTGATAAACTCAAAAACTGTGATTAGCATATTCATAATGACGTACTGTCATAATAATTTTTACAGAACCATTGCTGATCAAAAACTTCACATATACCTTATGATTAGGTATCTAATCTCCTTACCTTATAATAACCTTCCTTCTAATCTCCTAATAACCTTATGATAAGTATCTTCCTCTCTTTTTTTCCTCTTCTCCAACACATCCAACCACAAAGGTTTTTTATATTTGTAGCATTTTATTTGTTTTGTAATTCTTTGACATTTTGTTTTGTCTTGTTTTTCTTCTTTTTTATTTTTCTTCTTCTTTTTCTTCTTATTTTTCTTCTTCTTCTTCTTCTCCTTCTTCTTCTCCTTCTTCTCTCCCTGCTCCTCCTCCTCCTCCCCGTCCTCCATCAAACTATTCTTCATTTACTTCTACTTTACTATCTCTAGATGATTATGTCGATGATGAAGATGAAGCTTGTTAACTTACAAGTCCTACCTTCCACATCATCTTGCACAACCCCTATTCAACTTGTTATTCTTTTCTGATCCCAATTCTTCTCTATTTTCGCATCTTGTTTCTCCTATCACGTTCCTTCAAATTTCATTTATTTCTTTTCATCTTCTACCATTCAACCATTTTCTATTCAATCTGTTTTCTGCATATTCTATTCTTTCTTTTTCTCCTGCTTCTTCTTCTCCCATTTCTTCTTCTTCTTCTTCTTCGTCTTCTTGTTTTTCTTCTTCTCCTACTTCATCTTTTCTTCTTGTTCTCCTTGTTCTTCTTGTTCATGTTCTTCTCTTCCTATCTCTTTGTCTTTTTCATATTTCATTCTTTCTTTCTCCCTATTTTCCTCTTCAGCTTCTCCATTCTATCTTTATCAATTGCCCCGAACTCTTCACTGCTTCATTCACTTTACACTCTTAGTAACCAGTTTTTTCTTTCATATCCTCCTAATATTCAACTTCCAATTTCCATATTCTTATTTTACTGCTCATTCCTCTGCTCCTCCCCATTTTGAGCCTACTTCATCAATCATCCTTCTTTTTACTTACAGTTATCGTTTATCCCGTTCCCAACGCCTTGCTCTTCTATTTCTTTCTCTATTCTCATTCATTTTCCCCTTCCAACATCAAAATTCCTCTGATTTTCATTAATTTTCGCCATAATATTCTATTACCTTTACTCAATTGGCCTCTCCAATAATTGTGTAATGTATTTACTTTCCCTCTAGGCTAGATGCTCACCAGTTAGTCAAGACAAGACATGATCAGACACGTTTAGTCACAATACTTCACATTGTTGCTTAAGACACAACTCACACTGATTAGTCATTGCAATTAGACATGTCTTCATGAGCAGCCATGTGAAGTATTGTGACTGAACGTGACTAGTCTTGTCTTGACTAACCGGTATAGGCCCAGTCCTAATCAATCGGCCCCTTCAATTGTATATATTATGTATACTTACAGGAATAAATGTACATTCTATTCTATTATTTCATATTCTATTCCCTGTACTTAAGCAACTCCTGCTCTGCTTTATTCTCTTCCATATCCTCAGCTTCATTATTCTCTCCCTTACTCCCTTAGGGTTGTGTGGCAGAGAGAACCTGGAGTCCTAACTCCGCCGTAGTTAAGGCATAATCAATCAATGAAATCCCACCCCTCTCTTCACAGATTCTCTCATCTCTAATAAAATTTGTCCTACATATTGTTTATCTCTTTTCGCCTTCTACTTTTCTCCTTCTTTTTCCTTTTCACCGTCATCCGGCGTTAGGCGATAAGTAGCACATCACGTCACATCATAAACTGAGCCAGCGTTGTCATATTTTTCCCTTAAAACCATTCGTTCCATCATCCATCCCTTCAGAAATCAATCACCCCTTTCTCTTCTTCTCCTTCTTCTTCTTCATCTCCTTTCCTTCTTCTATCCTTTCCCTCTAGAAAGCGAAGCAGCCCTTCAAAAGTTGGGGTGAACTTGTGTCCGGTTTTTTGTGTTGGCTGGTTTTTTCTTCTCTTCAAGACGACGACGCGCGTGTCTTCTCCCTCACTCACTCGCACTCCCTCTCAGTTCATCGTCCTCTCTCTTTCTATCTCACTCGAATCATCTCTCGCCATCTCGATCTTTCTCTCTCTTTGTCTCCTTCTCCCGTTGAACATCATTGCGTTTTTAGCGATTTATCGATTACAGTCTTTAGGCAGACTTTTTTCGGTTTAATTCGATTTGAGGCTGAATGCTTTTTAGACGAGTTCACTTTTCATCACTTTCTTCTGTCTCTTCCCAGTTTGTGATGTTTGATTTTGAAGATGTTCATTTGCTTTTGATGGCAAATCCATGTTACAAATGATGTCATCTTGTAAACTAATTGGCTTGTGAAGATTTTGAGAGATTCAAATGTCTATCTTGTCAACTTCCACATTTTTACTCTACCTAGGACCTGCCAATCTTTAATTCATTTCAGTTCATTCCGATATACTCCACTTTTTAGAGATTTTGAGAGATTCAAATGCCTCGATAACTTTCGCAACTGTTTTCTATGTAGGACTGTTCAATCTCAACAATTTTAAATTCAACTTTGTATTCATATTCAGTTAATCTCGATATACTTCACTCTAGTATGGAGCCTGGTAAAGAACTAAAATAATATGAGAGCAGCCATACTATACAATACTATGGTATAAAAAATCTACATAATCACCCATGAGCTCATAGTGTCTCAAATCATGCTTTATCATAAAATCATATTCAATCATCTTATATCCAAATCTCACCTCTAATTGTCGAAAAGACGGATGATTTTGTTCCAAGAGACAGTTAACAGTAATTTTTAGTTATCATTTTTATTTTGGACTAAAATTGTATAGAAATTGTACACGTGAAAGACTAACCTTATCTTGGACTGTGTCTTCACCTGAATTTGGTAGACGACTAGCACAACGACTACCTAATTATTTTATCTACCAATTTTATTACATCACAGTAATTTGTACTGTAAATAATATGTGAACACACACCCTCATGCATGGAACAGAGTGTATATGTCTTTAAATGATATTACTTTATAGTAATACTACTTCTATTTTTCATCTTCATACAAATTTACAAGAAAGTAATTCACAAGAAAGTTTACTTCAATCCCTGATTGAAGCCTCTACTTGAATTCCAGTGTCCTTGATGGATTCAACTGAAATGCTTGTCGTCCCTGAATAAGTTTCTGCTTGAATACGTCTTTCTCAGATAATATTATTCATAAATAACAACTCCAACTGATATTAGGCTACTATAACCTCAATTTCAAATTTCAATTTCATATAGAGAACATATTCTTATTAATTCATCCAAGTAAATACTGCAACAGTAAAGCTGCGTTTACATCAAAGTTATCAACAAAATAAACTAAATTATAAATTTTGGTTGGTATATTTCTGGACTTGGAATTTGATTGAAAGTGAAGCAACATAACTTACCTTTCAGACATTGGCTTACTACTATCAGAATTCAGAAAAGGAACAGTTTTGGGCTAGGCCTGTTGGTCCTTTTCTAATCATGTATTTGATTTGTGCATTGTTAAATGCAAATAAATAATTGAATAAAATGTTTATTTTTCGCCACACTGCACAGAAAGCAGCTGTTTTCCAGTCCCTACGTAGATCTGAAAGACCTTGTTTGCAGACGACGTCAGAAAAGGGTTTCTTTTCCGGTCTAGGCCAGAAAGTTGTCTCTTTCCGGCCGCTTATGGCTGGAAACAACGCGCTAATTATTATTAATAAGTCATCCGCTAGATCGGGCGAGTGTCCACTTTCATAATAAGCTGAAGTCGCCATGATTTTAGTTCCAGTTTCGAATCAAACTAATTCGCTTCGCAACCAGTTTTATTCAATTATTTATTGTTGATTAGTGCATTCCGAATTTTCAAAAATGCTTGAAGATGACTGTGGTATTCCAAGTGAAATTTTAAAAGAATCTGAAATCCTGACTGCAAATCTTCTACCACTAAAATCAAGAGATAGGTACGATAGCTTAACGAGTATTCTTTATTTTGTATTCTTTATTTATTTTGTCAGCAATACCTGTAGTGTGGCGAAAAATATCGTTCGCACCACGGGCAAAAATGTTTTTCCAGCTCTCAATCTTTTCTAGTCCTCGGCCTACGGCCTCGGACTTGAAAACCGATTTCGAGCTGGAAAAATCTCATTTTCTGCTCTAGGTGCGAAATATACTATTTCGCCACACTGCACAGAAAGCAGCTGTTTTCCAGTCCCTACGTAGATCTGAAAGACCTTGTTTGCAGACGACGTCAGAAAAGGGTTCTTTTCCGGTCTAGGCCAGAAAGTTGTCTCTTTCCAGCCGCTTATGGCTGGAAACAACGCGCTAATTATTTTAATAAGTCATCCGCTAGATCGGGCGAGTGTCCACTTTCATAATAAGCTGAAGTCGCCATGATTTTAGTTCCAGTTTCGAATCAAACTAATTCGCTTCGCAACCAGTTTTATTCAATTATTTATTGTTGATTAGTGCATTCCGAATTTTCAAAAATGCTTGAAGATGACTGTGGTATTCCAAGTGAAATTTTAAAAGAATCTGAAATCCTGACTGCAAATCTTCTACCACTAAAATCAAGAGATAGGTACGATAGCTTAACGAGTATTCTTTATTTTGTATTCTTTATTTAATTTGTCAGCAATACCTGTAGTGTGGCGAAAAATATCGTTCGCAACACGGGCAAAAATGTTTTTCCAGCTCTCAATCTTTTCTAGTCCTCGGCCTACGGCCTCGGACTTGAAAACTTATTTCGAGCTGGAAAAATCTCATTTTCTGCTCTAGGTGCGAAATATACTATTTCCGTCATTATAGATTCTATTAACTTGAACGGAGCTTGACAAACACATATGCACATCATGTGTATGATGAGTTATGTCATAGCCACCTCACAAGGCCGCGGCCTACGATATTGCTACGTCGCAGTGTAGGCCTAGAATCTAATACATGATTGGTGAAAAAGATCAGCTGGTATTTTTTAAATATTTTTTACCAATCATGTATTAGATTCTCGGCCTACACTGCGACGTTGCAATATCGTAGGCCGCGGCCTTGTATTAGAGGTGGCTATGGTTATGTTCAATCTAATAGAATCTATAAGAACGGGGAAATAAACATTTTGCTAATAACTTGGGTGTATAAGCAGCTTAATACTGAATGGCATTACATAGCCGAAACATGTCGTGATTAAACAAGTTTGAAAAGGGTAATCAGATTTATATTTTCATATTTTATAAATACTGCAACATATGGAATTGTATCCCCATGATAATCTGCAAAATGTTGTTATACTTCTCGTACCTCATGATGCACTTAACATGATTTGAATGATACACTTTCCAAACCTAGTTACGATCTCATATCATAATCACTCCCCCACCCCTCTCCAAAAGTCATTCAACATGAGTGACAGCCTCCAATAAATGATTGTTAATATGTTAATTGATTGTGTCCCCTGCGAGTGCGCGACATTGATTGACTGATTGATTGTTTGACAGTGTGAGGCACTCAGGACACAAGATGGCTGCTCCTCTGCGCTGCTTTGCGTCAGGTTAATCACCTAATTTGCATATTAACGCCCCTTGCTGGGTCAGTTTGTACTCTCAGCTGGTCGGGTTATCGAATTATCACTGGCCATTAGGCAAGTGCGTTCTCACAGCAGATGGCCAGCTGAGTGGTGCATTGGTATTTGGAATTTTGAATTAGCTATATTCTAATAATATTGAAAAGCAATCTAATAATTGTATGGCATATTACGAATTTCATTTAATATTTCTCTTGATACTTGCTTGATTGAAACACTGTCCTGTTCGTTTCCTGATGCCCATATGCATCATCTCAGTTTGACCGATAAAAATCAGTTGGTTGTTTAAACCCGGAATGTAAAGGTCTGTACAGATATACGCGATGCGAACATGAGCAATTCACTTTTAATCAGCTGACTTTATCTATATTTCTACAGAAACGGATATGAAAAGCTTGGCATCAGCTGATTAAAAGTGAATTCCTCATGTTCGCGGCGCGTATATCTGTACGCACCTTAAAGGTTGCAATCTTTGCAACTTCAAACATTTAAACTTTAAACAATCTTCAAACACAATCAGCTGATGCCAAGCTTTTTATATCTGTATCTTACCGTTTCTGTAAAAATGCAGATATAATCAGCTTGGCATCAGCTGTTTAAAAGTGAATTGCTCATGTTCGCGGCGCGTATATCTGTACGCACCTTTAGCCATTCGAATGAATGCGACTGTAATAACAAGTAATCGTGGTTTAGCATTTAACGTGGATATGCATATGACTAAAAAATTTAGCTGAAAATAAACTAATAAGAAATTTATGAAACTAACCATTGAATGTAATTATTGTAGACTATCTAATATTTCCTTTAATTGATTTAGTAGTTTTAGTTTTTTTTGGGGGGGGAACAAACATTTATTTATTTTATTTATTATTCATTTACGAAGCCTCCGATATAGCTTGGAAATTACCACTTATAGAAATAGAATATTGTAAAAACAATGGAATGGAACCTGATGTATGAATATTGATGAACTCCCACCCTCGTAATCAGCTGACTCTGACAGATTATATCATTCACTATTCATCAATACAATATGGATGCCATTAGATAAATATATTATCGAAATACATGATACCGTTTACCACTGCAGTTGAGATTCATGTCAATCATCATCATCATCATCATCATCAGAACTGCTCATCAAACATTGATTGTACTGTTGGTGGGCGGGGGGAATGTATAAAGGGAGGGTGGGGTGTAACTGAGCATTGTTTTCACTTAACGCGGCTGGTTGAATTCTGCTCTGCGGTCGTGTAAATATAAACTGGTTTCGGGAGGGGTCGGTGTTAGGTAGGCTCAAATTTGAGTTGGGGGCTCTAATTTTGGGTGGAGGGTAACAATTGGACGGGGGCTCCATGGTTTTGGGGTACGGGGCCCACATTCATTTCAATGAGGGGCATAGCAGTGTTATTTCCAATGTTGGTGCAGTATTTTGGTGGCAGTGTTTACTCGTGTTTTCGCTAGCCTTTACCACTAGTTCCTCCACTCTCTTCTCTTGATCATTATCTCTCTCTCCCCGCGCTCTCTATCTCTCTCCTTCCTCTCTATCACTCCATCATTGGAAGTATATAAAACTCCATATTTGGTAGAGAGTTAGTGGGAAGGATATTTTGAATATTTTTTCCAAAGAATGGACATTGATATGTCGAAAGCTCCGCCAATTTATGTAGATGCATAACAATATTATCTATAGCTATTACCAATTGCTTTTTTCATATCATTTATGCTGTTCAAAAATAATTTTCCTAGTCAATATTATGTAAATTCATATATAATTTCGCTGTATTGTAAGCTATTGTATATAAGTGTAAAAGCCAGTATATATTGTAATCTACATAAATAAAGTACTCAATCAATCAATCATTCTCTCCTCTCTCTCTAGAAATTCATATTTTATTTTTCTCAATTTATCTAGAATTTTGCTCTTTTTATTTATTGTGATTAGCAAAAACAATACAAGGATCGGAAAAAAGAAAACAGGCTAGTGCCCAAAACTTCTTCAATTTCCTTATTTAATTTCAAATTGTCCAAATATTATACATAGGTTATGTCCATTTCAATTTCTACACCAATTCACAATCTGAAAATATAAATTAGAATAAAACAAACAATTCTAAATTTGAATAGATTGATAATAAAACTTTCATTAATACATGAAACAAACTTTGAATTCACACAATAAAGAATAAAACCACTAAAATTTTGAGCTTTGAATTCATTGTAAGCTATTAATATGAGTGTATACTCCAGTATATAATGTAATCTGCAATCTGTCACTCTCTCTCTCTCTCTCTCCTTCTCCCTTTCTCACTCTGTCTCTCTCTCACTCACTCTCTCTCTCTCTCTCCTTGGACTTTTGTACTTCTCTCTCTTCACACCCTATCTCTTTTGTCCCTCCAGCCTCTTAAATCTTCTCTGTTGTATTGTTCACCCTTTGCTTCTCACCCTCAATTCAATATTTTTATAACTCAAAATAATCAATTATTTATTCGCATAATTCATTCTATCAATCCATTCTATTCTCTGTTCCAAGTAGATAGAAGATAAACCTTATTATCATAGTTCAAAAAGTATTGAATCTCCAACTTCATTTAGGTCAATAATCAACAAACATTGAGAGGAATAGCACAAGGTTACCTTATTTTCTCTCTCCCTATCATTTTTCATGATGTACTTGTATGAATCAACAATATAAATTGTAAATCAATAAGAACATAATACAGTACGTGTCCCGTAGCTTTGTCACCGTGACTTTGAATTGGCATATAAGCAAGGAATGGTTCGCGGAGTGATATTCCACTTTCAAAAAACATACGCTCCAGAGTACCTAGATCCCTAGATGGAGGAAGCTTCCTACAGATGTTCGATGTTTTTGAACGGGTAGTATTGTAGTCAAGTGACCCTTCGTCGATAGGCAAAGCTATAGGACCCGGAGTGTAAAGCTGCATTTACACAAAAGTAATTAACATAATGATTTTTTCCGTCCTTATAGATTCTATTATATTGAACGGTACTTGACAAACACATATGTTCATCATGTGTATGATAAGTTATGTTCAATCTAATAGAATCTATAAGGACGGAGAAATAATAACTTTGTTATCATTTTGTTAATAACTCTGATGTATAGACTCTGAATAGACTGAACTGTAGGCTAGATTAGAAAATATATGAATTCAATTTCATTCATTCGCAATGAAAGCAATTAATAGAAAATACAAAATAATTCACATACAAACATAGAATGTAATAGTATATTTCGCACCTAGGGCCGAAAATGAGACTTTTCCGGCTTGAAATCGGTTTTCAAGTCCAAGGCCGTAGGCCGAGGACTAGAAAAGATTGAGAGCCGGAAAAAACATTTTTGCAAGTGGTGCGAACGCTATTTTCGCCACACACAAGAATAAACAATATATATTATGAGAATAATTGTTTATTAAGCACTTCCGAAAGCAGAAGTGGAAGCTCATAGCTCTAGCAAATCTGAAATATCAGGAAATTGTCCAAGTATTTTTATTTTTTATTCTGATTGTCTAAAAACCTAAAAGATTATGTTCAATTATGTGGGAGGTTGAGTTTATACTTTTTTATTGCAGAATACTTTATTTAATTCTAGAAGCATAAACTGATTCCGTTTATCCACCATGTTTCGTGATAAACGCAGTACTAGGAGGTTTGAGGTTAGATTCTATTATACTCTGAAAATTGAATTTGAATAGTTTATAATATCTCATTTGTATTTCATTCATCCAAATAGAATGATAGTATCTTATTGCAGAATATTTTATTCAATTCTAGAAGCATAAACTGATTCCATTTCATAAACCATTTTGTAAACACGTTCACATCGAATCAGAATCAGCTGACTTCAAGGTTATTTTACAGCCCTAGGGCCGTAAAACTTTTACCGGCCTGGTCAGAAAACAATCATTTTCGGCCTCCATGTTACGCACGAAAACCAGCTCATTACATCCAAGTTGGGCGAAAAGTAATTTACATACAAATTGATGAAATAAATATTAAAATAAATAATTTAATAATATCATCATTACATATAACATATAAGTAAGTAACCTGTAAAATTCATATATAGTGAATGAGCTATATCATGAGTACTTTCAATTCTGTTTGGGAATTTGGAACTTATGTTTTCCAATCCATTCTATTCTAAAAATATTTCTATACCAGTATTCAATTATATTCATTTGTAATCCGAATAATGGTTTCATTCTATACCAATTATTTTCATTTATAATCTAAATAAAGGTTTCATTGTGAGAGTGCTCAATATCATGATACTCGAACACCAATATCAGTGTTACAGAAAATACTCCACATCCAGAAACATAATCCCACAACACTTCATTTATTCACATATTCCACTGCACAGTCATGTAACCAAACACAAATTATTCACGTGCCAATGACTGTAGTGTTAATAATACTGAAATCACTGTACATTTGAGTGGTTGCAATCGGATATAACGATAAAAACTCTCGTATCAACCTTCATACATAATATTTGTTTGAACCTATAGCCTGCAGCCTATGTAATATATAGAAACAAACACAGACACTCCTTTAACACACAGAGAGAGAGAGAGAGAGAGAGAGAGAGAGAGAGAGAGAGAGAGAGAGAGAGAGAGACAAATGAGGGAGAGAGAATGAGGGCAGGGGGAAGAGTGCGAGAGAGACTGAGAGGGCGAGAGAGAGAGAGTGACAAGGGAAAGAATGAGTGGAGAGTGTCCGAGGGAGAGAATGTGAGAGAGGGATAAAGATAAATGAATAATGTGAGAGGAAAGAGGAGTTATAGAGTGAAAGGGATACAGTGAGAGACAGATTGAGTGAGAGATAGTCGAAGAGATATATATCAGATTGAGTTTGTAATATATATAAATAAACACAGACACACCTTTAACACAGAGAGCGAGAGAGAGAGAGAGAGAGAGAGAGAGAGAGGAGAGAGAGAGAGAGAGAGAGAGAGGAGAGAGAGAGAGAGAGAGGAGAGAGAGAGAGAGAGGAGAGAGAGAGAGGAGAGAGAGAGAGAGAGAGAGAGCGACAAGGGGAAGAATGAGTGGGAGAGTGTCCGAGGGAGAGAATGTGAGAGAGGGATAAAAATAAATGAATGATGTAAGAGAGAAGAAGAGTTATAAAGTGAAAGGGATACAGTGGAGAGACAGATTGAGTGAGAGAGAGTCGAAGAGATAGAGAGAGTGTGAGAAGAAGAAGAAATATAGAGTGAAAGAGATAGAGTCGAAATGATAGAGAGAGTATATCGTTTTTGGTTACACCGCAAGGCAAACCAACAGCTCAATATTTGACAAAATTAAAAACTCAGTACACCGAATCAAAGTTATGTGGAGGTTTAGGAGAAGGGTAGGTTTGAACAGGTTTCAGGTAGTGGTGGTAGGGGGTAGTTGCACATACATTGCATCATATGTTAGGAGGGGTGGAAGGGTGTAAGGGCTGTGAGCTGATATTGGCCTACAAAATACGATATGTGTGCAGCCCTCTACATTATTGAGTGCACGCCAAATAACATGCAGGAGGTGCACCACACACACATGAGAGCATGTTATATGAATATTCGGGCCCCAGGGGGTTGTGTTTTGCGGGGTGAGAGAGATAGGGGTGGTTGGTAGAGTGAGATGGATGTAAGATTGTCTTTTTCGCTGGAGTCTTACTGATAATGATTATGTTGTAAAATGTCGTGAATGGTTAGTCAATTGAGATGGTCTAAAGATGATCTGAGCTTTACAGATATGGTTCATAGATTATGATTGTCTTTCCTACAAGATTTTTGAATTTAATGATGGAGGGAGATGTAGAAAATTGTTGATAGAGTAAGGTTTATTCACAAAATTATATTTTTCAGAATATTCTCACTTGAAGATTTTTATTCATCAATTCATTAATGAAATAAATGTAATACTCTTATTCCTGTCTCTTTCATGAAATAATCTGTCCTCACTTTGATTATCATTTCCTTAAAGATTCCGGAGCTGAAACTGGTTTTAAACATTATGATGTTCAAGAAATTCATGAAGTGAGACTCAACTCAGAAAAGATCAGGTTATTCATGTCTATTCCAGTATTATGATAACTTGGGCTGGTTTATAATGATTATAATTATTATCAAGATATGATATCTCACATAGTTATATGCTACTAGCTCGTCATATATTTTTGTAGCTTGACTTGTTTACTAATTATAACCTTCATCTTTTACAGGTAAGTGGCAGTTCGATACAATTTCATATTCTAAATCCGGTATCCGTAAGTAGTTCGAATTATCATAACTGGATCAAAATATATACGATATACAAAGAAAATTGTAACAAATACTAAGAAAACATTGTATTTTTCAAATGGAGTACGTCAAACATCGGATATGGTTTGAAATTCTATTCAACAAAAACTTCTGAGAAACAAATTTGATAAATGAAAATTAGCTTTTTCAATGAAAGCTATACGAGACATAAATTATTATCATGGATCAAGTGTAAGATCTATAGAGCCATATTGTATAAAGACTATAATATATATACTGGATTTTTGAAACTGGACAGTCATATCTGAAATTCTAATTTTAATTCAAGTCAAATTAGACTTATATTTTGTAGACGCAACTTTATTTTTGAAGAGCCTCGTATTGTTAATAGTAAATTTTGGTGTCTTGATTAGCATTCTGATTGACATAGGAAGAGAAGTGAGGGAGAAATTCTTAATCCTCAGTCAAGAAGTGAACAGAAATTATGAATTTATAATAAGTCGGCTCTCATGGTTTGTTCAGACCTTTCTCCATCTAAAGACTCTGAAAGCTTTTCGACAGACGGAGTAGTAGGATAGAGGAAGATGAATGATGAGTGAGAAAAGAGGCTGGAGAGAGGGAAAGTTGAAAGAATGAAAGGAATGAAATCTGTGCAAGAGAAAAGGTTTTGACGAACCATTAGTGGTGAGAGAGAGAGGTTTCAGTTAGACAGAGTTTCTGGAAACGAAAGGTAGAAGGTGTAGGAAGAGAGGGAGAAAGAAGAAGGAGAGGACAAGGATGAGGAGGAGGAGAAGGAGGAGGATGATGAGAAGGAAGAGAAAGACGAAAACTTGATAGAGAGAGGATTTGGAACGAGGAAAAAACAAAATAATTAAAGCGAGAAACCGAAAATATGGCAAATAATAATTGAATAGGGTTGAAACGGGAGAGAATAAATCTTTTAGAAATGAAAAATAGAAGAAAATAATAAATAAGCAAGGAAAGTAAATTGATGGGAGATAAAGAACAGTCATAAAGGAAGAAGAGAAGATGAAGAACAACGGAAAAGATAAGAAGAGAAAGAGTATTGGATCTAGTATGAGTGGAAAAATGAAACTGGCATTGAAGGGGAATGGTACTAAAGCGATGAAGGAGCGAAGAGAGAGAATGAGAGAGACTGACAACTGAAGATGAATTAGGAGCATAGAGCGCTGAGGAAACAATAAATATGAAAAAAGTGGAAAGAATAATTCGAGAAAGAGTTAGGAGAAAAATGAAATGGAAAATAAATTTGTGGAGAAACGGGAAAGTTGATAGAAGTTGTATGACAAATAGAAGGGGGAGGTGAAAAAAAAACAGGGAGAGAATGAAGGATAAATTTGTGGGAATAATAATTTTAAGGGAATACAAAATGAGAGGAAGGAGTGACAAGGAGGGGAGACGAGAGCTAGGAGACGACATTGAAGCAGTTCTTGGGTAGTCTGGAAGAAGAGGTAGAAAAGAAGCAAAAAGTGCAAAAAAAGAACGACCGCCATTAGGGTGTATCGAACGAGGTGTATAGGGAAAGTCTGGAATAAGAGAGGGAAAGAAGGTCAAGGGGACAAAAAAGGTATTACCAGATCGTTGACAAAGAGAATATTCCAGGGATGGCCACTTCACTCTGCATAATGAACCACTATGTCAGCAAGATAACATCACCAACAAAACTACTTCGAATAACTTTGCCTCACGTCCAGTACATGCTGCTAGTACTGCTGTATTGAGACTTATACTGAGACTGGCAGCGTTGGTTAAATAGAACACCACTAAAGAAAACTGACTTTTTTCAAATCAAAATTTTTATTTACAACTCAAACAATGTAGGGTCCTGCCAAACACGAAAGTTTTTCAGCGGGCGCCCAGTTACAAAAAAAGGTGTGGTACACTCACACAACTTTCCTTGATCATTGATCTATAAGCCTCATTCTTAAACGAGGATAATTTCGGGGAATAACATTTTGCCGATTGCCGGCTAAATAGTTAAAACTATGATTATACTATTGTTTTGAGAAAATCGTGATAGAAATTTAACAAAATTCATTCTTTTCAGGAATATTACGGAGCTCCTGCAATTTTCCAGAAATGAGACTCATGTCAGTTGATAGGGCTTATAAATAGCTATCTAGAGTATAATTTGGAAAAAATCGTTAGAGCCGTTTTCGAGAAAACCGTGAAAATATGGTTTTTTACCATTATCCGCCATTTTTTCCGCCATTTTGAATTGAATTTTATTGAATTTTATTGTCGGATCCTCATGGTATAAGGACCTTAAGTTTCAAATTTCAAGTCAATCGGTTAATTGGGAATGGAGTATCGTGTTCACAGACACACACATACCCACACAGACCAACACCCAAAAATCATGTTTTGGACTCGGGACCTTGAAAGTATAGAAAACATGAAATTAGGGTATCTTAAATTTTTTTGAAAAGCAATACTTTCCTTACTTTTGTAATAGGGCAAGGAAAGTAAAAAAACAAGTTACAAAAGTTAAATAAACTTAGACAAAATGAATATGACACTTCAAAAATTCCAAGCATAAGATAAAATAAAACTAAAATAACTTCAAATAACTTCAACCTCATCTAACATCTCCAGTACCCAAGTGTGTATAGTGAGATATGATGAATAAATATATGCTATTGTAGTGACATGCACTCATACTGTCATTCTATGTGGCTCTTTTACTGGTATTATATTGTTTTCAAAACCAGTACAACATTCCATGAGCGAGTTCTCCAACCCGAGGAGCTCACTAGTCATAACAAATGCACCTAGAATTCGTTATTCTAGGTACATTGTTCATTACTGTTTCGAATCATCTCCAAAGAATACCAATTGCAACACTATTGTGTTCTAAAACTTTGGTTGCGCCCTGTCAGATTGATGATTTGGTGAAGAAATGAAAATGGACATAACCTACATAATATTTGGACAATACGAGACAAAATTAGGAATTCGAAGAAGTTTTTGGTAATAGCCTGTTTCTTCATTTCCGACTACTGTATTGTTTGCTCTATCCAATAATAGTACTTTACGTAATAAGTCCGGTAACGATAATTTACCGCATAAGTATGATTGTTTCGAATTATCATATGAATGCGGTAAATACGTTTCCGTACAAGTTACGTACAATATTTTTCGTCATTACTTATCTGAGAAAGAATAATATTGCTGAGAAACAGAACCATTACCTGTGATACTCGACCTACTGCATTCTATAAAATGACCTAGCCCGTAGCGCTAGTTCATAACAGACAGACCTTGGAGCTCAAATAAAATAATAAAGGCCCAAATTATAAGATTCCAGATGAGTCTCATAACTTCAAACTCCTTAATGAGTTCTTAATTATTTGAGTTAGTATATTAATATTACTCAGAGGTTATTAGGAAATGAGTAGAGTCCTAATCATTTAAGGATCTCTTTACAGTATAGTATCATAGAGAAACAACAGCTTAAGTAGATATACCATGGTATAGGAAATTTATGTCGCAACTTTTACTGTTATCTCAAGCTGATAGACCACATAGTTCTTTCCTGTGAAGCTTTATGACAATGGTAGTCTCTCATATTGTGCCGTTTAATCACTCTCACCCCAACAAACAGTAAAAATTGACAATAATCGACAGTAATCGGCTTGAGATAACAGTAAAAGTTGCGACATAAATTCCCTATACAATGGGATATCAACTACGCTATTGTTTCTCTATGATAGATGCTGTAATGAAAATTACATGTTTTCTTGTTCGGCAAACAGCTGTTTACCGGCTGATCAATGCATGGAAAACAGCTGCAATTAAGTAAGTATGACAAAACTAATTAATATGCTCCATTACAAAATCCAATTGTTGTTAGGGTCAGTGAATCAATATATAACATGGAGAATCATTTCATACTTCTGATGTACTCTCATTCATAGAATACATTCATTATTACTAACTCTCTGTACAGAAAAAATCAGCAACAACTATTTTTTTCACTTTTTCAATTCCGAAAACATAAATGACCAATGAACAAAGACAGAATGATGTCAATTGATGTCGGAGTTGGTGGATAACTCAGTGATAGATACAGTGGAAATGTCACATGCTATTATTGGCACCACTAAGGGATGGATGATATAATACAGCAGCAGCTATCCCTGTAACACAGAACACAGGACACCTGAATAGCAGCCACGTTATAACAACCTCTCTAGCCCACGCATGGTATGTAAGCACATCCTCCTCCTTCTCTTCCTCCTTCCCCTCCTATTCCTTCTCCTCCTCCTGGTCCTCCTCCTCATCATCCTCCTCTTCATCATCATCCTCATCATCGTCCTTCTTCTCCTCCCCCTCGACCACCTCCTACTACTCCTACTCCTCCTCCACTTTCTCTTTTTCCTTTTTTTCTAATTTTTCTTCTCTCATCCTCTTTCTCCTTCCCCTCCTCTTTCTTCTCCTCCTCCTGGTCCTCCTCTTCATCATCATCCTCGTCATGTCACCCTTCTCCTCCCCCTCGACCTCCTCCTATTACTACTCCTCCTCCTCCTCTTCTTTTCCTTTCTTCTATTCTTTCTCTTCATCCTATTTCTCCTTTCCCTCCCCCTCGACGGCTGCCTCTTCTACCACCTTCTCAGCATCATAATCTTCTTTCTTCTACTCAACCCTTAACTTTTTACATTATCTATTAATTCTCTTTGAATAGATATTTTTTCTCTCGCTATCATTCTTTTATTCAAAAATTTTATTCCAAAATTTATATTCATTCATCATCTTCATTTCTTCTCATTACATCCTCCTCAAAATAATATCCTCTGCCCTCTATTCGTATCACACTTCCAATTCGTCTTCAGTCTTTCAGAGGAGACGATAGGTCTCGGTCCCGACACAGAGGAAAGAAACACTACTTTATGCTTATTCCGTGGTCCCGACTACCTAAAAAGTAGTTGTCGCCTCTCATCATCATTCCTCTCACTCATTACTCACGCACAAGCCTAAGAGCTATGTCACCCTTTAGATTATTATTATCATTAATTCTACTTCGTCTAACCGACAGTCTAATCGTCTAAACTACAGTCGAATAGACTAATATATACATTCTAACTAACTGTAGTGTCGTTGAAAATAATTCAAACGGATTTTTACTTGCAGTTCGTACGGATAGTGAATAGATGAGTTCAATTTCTTGTTCTCTAATTACTCCACCTATCTCCTATTACTCCTTTTACTACAAACCACCATTCTTTCCATTGATTTTATCACTTTCATTCATAGATTCATTCATTGATTCAAGATGAAGAATTGATTCTAAAATAATGGGGAGAGGACAAACAGGCATAGCCTAACACTTTGTTTGTCTCTCTCTCTCTTCAGTTAATATTTTCTCCTCTATACTCTCTCCTCCTATTCTTCACCTCTCCTGCGTTCATTATTCTTCCTCATCCTCCTCTCCCAATTCTCAACTATTCTCACCCCTCTAGAAATCTCTCCTTTTCTTGTCTTGCTTTTCCTCTCATTCACCTCATATTTTCTCAACTATCCTTCCCATTTTCTCCCTTTCGTCGCGTTCATTCTCTTTCCTCATTCCTCCTCCTACCCTATCCACATTGTCCCCTTACGCCTCTCTTCCTTCATTTTCTCCCTCCCTCCCACAACGACATGTACCGCAATTTCGTTGTTCTCTTTCTTTTTCTTCCTCTCATCTACCTCATATTATTTCTCAACTATACCTTCCCATTTCTACCTGTCTTGATTGTTGATTCTCTTTTCTCATTTCTCCCTTACCCTATCCACACTTTTCCCTCACGCCTCTCTTCCTCCATTTTCTCCCTCACTCTCACAACACACATGTACCGCAAACTTTGTTTTCTCTTTCTTTCTCTTCCTCTCCTACCGCTATCAACTATAGCTTCCCATTTTCACCTGTCTAGAGTTGATTCCTTTTCTCATTTCCCTTACTCTATTCACAACATTCTCATTAAAAGAAAAGACTAAGAAATTGTCAAAAACGACAGATTTATTGATACTTAGGAATTATCAACTATTCAGTTTATCAAGA